>NW_015781036.1:0-1130 GCF_001515625.1 Sinocyclocheilus rhinocerous | reverse complement strand
TCCATGCGCATCAAAAAAGTCATGTGACTTTGCGCAATGGGATGGCAAAACCTGACTAACCGGCGGACCGATCGTTGCACAGCATCAGAAACGTTGTTTTGGTCATTCTTAAATGCCTGAGCAAAGTCTGTCATCAAAGTATTTCTGTATAATCGCCTCGCAGAAATGTCTTACACGACTGCGTTCCCAAACAACAGCATTCGCCTCTGAAAGCAATGACCGCATTTATTTTTTCGTCTGCTCACTCGGAGACGCGAGTAATTTATTATATATGAAAAAGATTATTTTCAGTGGCTTCTTCTACTTTTCTTAATGATATTTAGTGCCAGTTTATCCGAAAGTGACGATTTTGTTCTCTTTGACTCGCAAATGTTTTATGTTCCAATTTTGCGCATAAGTTAAATTCACAACTTTGAATGGAAACGTATGAAGTGGTGGTAAAGTTTTTGTGTTGAAATCTGACCGGCTGTGTGGATCCGGTTATAGCTTTGTACAGTTGACTGTATTTATCCATTCAATCCAGAATAGTGCATAGATTTGTGTATTTGAAGCTCTCATTTGTGGTCCAGTTGTAAGCAAGAGAAATGTGTGGCGTTGAAGGTTTTGAGACCACAGATTTGCATGAATGATGTAATGGACGGCTTGAACTTGATGATGGTGTGCAATTTTCGAAAGCAACCAGCCTTGTCCATATCTATGCTAATATTAAAGCGGGCCTGTTTTGTGTACAAATACCAGAACTGTAAGTTATGAGTGCCAAAGTGAACTAGTGGTTATTCATTTTTTTGTAATGGTAATCTTTTTTTTCTTTTTTTTTTTGCATGTGAGCTTGTTTCATGTCAGATTAATTAGCTGAGAGTTAAATATGTCCTGAAGATAAAATGAGTAAAACCTTGAAGAAGCCAGGAACGATTTCCTTTAGCCGATTATTTTGAAATCGTAAACTAGGGCATTAATGTCTGTGTTTGGTAAATATTAAGGAAAGAAGAAAACTATGCAGATAGGCTATGTTAACCCCTATAGAAAAGTGTTCTGTGAATTTTTATTTGCTGAGCAAATGACTTAAAAGGGTAATTTTTTTTACATTTAATTAGGGCTGCACGATAAATCGCATGCGATATTTAATGCGC
>NW_015781035.1:0-1133 GCF_001515625.1 Sinocyclocheilus rhinocerous | reverse complement strand
CGGCGAAACGTGCAGTAAGGTACGTAAAAACGGTGTTGCAGAAATATACGCAGAGGTACGTATTTTTACGAGACTGGGTTGAAAATAATTGTGATTATGATTTTTGCCATAATCGAGCAGCCCTATTTTACATAAAATTATAATTATAGAAAATAAATAAAAACTGTTTATTGAACATTGTTTTGTTTTTTTCATATTGCTGTTGGCACTGTTTTATAAAAGCAATAAGAGTCCAAAACCTGAATTTATCATTGTTGAGTTGCCCTGTGAAATCTCCAAAATCTTGCTTCACAAAACTGTATATAAAACCTAATGTTCTGACTGTGCCATGTTGCATTTTCGATATAAACTGGTAATTCTCTGAAAGCGTTTCACTTCTTCTTGTTGCAATATCCTTTTCACTTTCTGCTTATTTACTTCAAAGCCCACTTGTCACGTCACAATCACAGTGTATGTAGATCAAACACACAAAGAAAATACCTACAGTGTAAAGTATGAAAGCCTTTTCAAGCTGATTACATGAAGCTCTGCTCCACTGAATAGATGTTCCTGCACACAATGTGACGTATCAAGTGCGAACGCACACACAGGCGCGCCATTCACACATACAAACCCCACACTCTCACTCACTAAACAAGTTTTCGCTTATTCAGAGTTGTGAGTGAAGAGAAACACCTGAGAGAGTGTGCGAGTGAGAGAAAGAGAGAGAATGACAACCACACCTCACTCATCATATTAATCTAGACGGTGAGAACAGGTTGTCCCTCGGAACGACTAGATGAGGCGTTTCCACAGCCCGTATTAGCTCTACAAAACCATTCCAGCCCGGGTCTCTATATGTAGGTGACTTATGAGAAAGGGACCAGGCAAGGACAAGGCATTTTAATTATTCAGAGTCGGCGCTCATTTACACCAGAATGGCTGCCTCGACTAAGCTCAGAGTCTGACATATGACTCACATAAAGGATTTAGCTAAGTCAGACTGGAAGTACATCCATGCTAATTGAAATGTATTTCTATTAGCAGGCTGATATAGTCTCTGTGATATGCACTAGCACTTCCATTCAGGGCAGGGCCGTGTTTACATTACATACACTGTAAAAAATGACTGTGAATTTAACGGTAAAAGACTG
>NW_015781034.1:0-1133 GCF_001515625.1 Sinocyclocheilus rhinocerous | reverse complement strand
TTTGTCCATTTCAGTTCTGTTTTCATCATGTTTTATGCACGTGATGCCACTGTTTTGCCTTGTTATTTGCATTCTCAGTTTTTATTTTGTGTGCTTGTGTTTCTCAGGCCCACGATACAGGAGAAAATGAAGGTTTTGGAGCAGGTCGGTTTGTCTGAATCCAGCATTTCAGAGAAGGCAGAATCTGCCAGCTTTCACAGCAAGGTTAGTATGCAGTCTTTTGATCAGTGTTTTCAGTGTTTAAAAATGAATCATATTCAACCATTGATAGAAACACTATGGACTTCATTGCACCTTTATTTATTTATTTAACTTTATGTAGACACTTTAGAATAAAGTTAACTTTTAGAATAAATTTAAAATCAAATTTAGCTTTTAGAATTACTTTAAAATAAATTCAAACTCAAAGTGGGTAAATATCTACATAAATATTGAATCGTTATTATTATTATTGCAAAATAGCTAATAATGTGAAATGAAATAGTTATTAAACATCTGTAATTGCTGGAGAAATGTGTAAAAAGTGCTTTTTTCCCCCTGTTTGTCAGGACCCTCATCAGCCGAGCATCACTGAGATGTTCCAGAGGTGCTTTGATGAGGAGGAGATGCTTGCTTTAGTTGATCAAGATCAGTAAGAATGCAAATTATTGCATAAAATAACATGAAGTGTTTCAGTTGCTTTGGAAACCAATCACTGGACTTTTTTTTTTTTTGTGACAAAAAATAACTAAATAAAGCCTAAAATGATTGATCAGCCTTTCACTAAGTATTAAAAAAGTAAAAAACGACAAGAGTGTTTTCAGAGCTTTTAATTCACAAGAGGATGTTAATGATTCATACAAGACGTTTGACTGAAGAAATCACTGGCTGATTTACAGCTGCTACACATCCAGACGCCTTCAGATCCAGACTGATAGAGAACAAAATAATAAAAAAAAAAAAACATATCATTATGTCTTACAAACAGGCTTATTATTGGTAACTGAAATTAATGGAAAAACATTTTCATTACTTTAAATAAACATTAATTGAAATAAAATATAAAACATTTTCAAATCATTTTATTTCAGCTAGTCGCCAATTTAGTTGTGATGTTCGGTTCTTGAACGAATCGTTCTTTTGTGCCGGTTCTC
>NW_015781033.1:0-1133 GCF_001515625.1 Sinocyclocheilus rhinocerous | reverse complement strand
GACAAAGGTAAAAGACAAAGTACTTAACATCCATGAACTACAATCCCACGGAGCACTGCAAATTATGTAATAATATATATATTTTTTATTTATAGTCATTAGTTATAAGTATAAATATATTTGTAGTATATACACACACACCCACCCACACACACACACAAACAAATATATATATATTAGGGCTGGCCATTTAACGTGTTAATTTAAATAATTAGATATTGAAAACATGTTAAAATTATTATTACATTTAATGCACCCACCTCGCCCAAACCTACTGTAGGTCATTTTTCATTTCATACTCTTGACTGGTGATGAACATGATGCAGGGCAACAACTCAATTCTTGATGTAGCCTGTATAATGCAGTTATACACCCCTAAAATTCAAGAGACTGGGGCAAAAATGCCCCTGATTGAGTTTTGGTCTCATTTATTTTGTCTCATGAGTTTTTATCTGTACACAGGTTTGAAAAAACATGAGGGTGAGCAAATGATCACAAAATGTTCATTTTTGGGAGAACTATCCTTGTAATACCCATTTAAACCCCATTAAATTCAATATGCTATATATTGCCATTAAATATGCTGGATAACGTTATATGTAAAACAAACTGTATTTATGATGTGGAGTTACCTGCTGTTCAAGTGATCTTGACAGCCCCTGACTTCAGTGGAACTGGGGTGACCGCTGTCTAAGAGCTGCTGGACGATCTGATTAACGTCTAGTATTCTTCCCATCAGGCTGTTCATCTCTTGGTCCAAGCTCTCAAACCTAAAATGCAGAAAATTTGCTTCTCAGATAAGAAGATATTAAACGGTAAATCACAGCTAACAATCCAACTTAGAACCAAGTTATGCATTTGTGTCCATGAAAACAGCTTCATCTGTGGGTAATTGCAAAAATGCAACAAATGCTCATTGGAAAAATGTGTCTGTTCCTACATTTTTGCAAAACTCCAAAAAAGTATAATTCACTGCGGTTTCCAGATTAAATAAACACTACTGGCTAACTACTTTTATGCCTTTTCACTCTAATTATGATCACAGCAGCAGATTATCAATTAATAAAGGCTTATTTTCACACGGTGCTACACTATACGATAACAATACTATATAATGACCTCAAAACACTTTT
>NW_015781032.1:0-1134 GCF_001515625.1 Sinocyclocheilus rhinocerous | reverse complement strand
GGGTCAGGGATATATCTACATCGCAAGAAAATCCAGCTCATCTGCAACCTGTCCTCTTTCCAATAACCCCCTCGCCCCCAACCCCGCCACCCTTTGACTGGCCTGACAAGGAAGACTTCCTGCTTTGATCATTGGAGGGTGGAAGAGATGAGCTGCCCAAGAGAACCAAAGGATGGGACTCCACTGTTTACCCTGCACTTGGCTGCTGTTGACAACTCCCCTCCCCACTGCTTACCCCCCGCTCTCCAGCCTTTTCACTCTCTCCGCCCCCCGTCACCCTTTCCCCTTTCCCCTTCCGGGGGAGGCCAAAGGGGCGGGAGCAGGGTGCACCTTGACCTGTCTAGACACCACAGTGTGGTTTTGTTCTGTTGCCAAGGCAAGGGGATCTACTTTTGCAACTTTGGAGATGCAGGTTAAAAGTCAGCGTCGTGGCACAGGGGATGTGTTTAGATGGGAACGGAAGGAAAAGGTCATCTAAGTGACCTCAGTGCCCTACTTTTTTGTTGTTTTTCCCCATAGAAGGATTTTGGTGACTTAGTCAACTAGTATTTATATAACTTTATTCTGATTTCTTTTTCTGATAGGTTCCTCTGGCTAGGTCTGAGACTTACTTAACTGAACTGCTGGAAGAAGTTTGCAATAGCATGAGCGATTATGCTCTCTATGAGGACCCGGACACCAAAGAAAAGAGCTACAAGAGATTTGCACCAAGAGTAAATGATGGCGGGAATTTTCCAGATTTCAAACATTTTAAGTTTGATGGACCAGACAGTTCCAGTGCCTTGAAGTTTGCAGTGAGTATACATTTTATATATTTGTCATTGAGTATATTTGTATTTTTGATATAACAATAAAAAGTGAGTTTCCCACTTAATTATTTTTTCAGAAGCTTTTTTTTAATTTCCTTATAAACTATTTTGATATTGTTTTTTAATTGTGACAGTTGTGTAGTATACACTACAAATCAATTTTTTTTTTTTTACTACAATATTTTACTACAATATTTTTTTTTCATTTAAGTTTTATTTCTGAAGGCCTTTGAAACATTTACATAAACTCTGAGATATTTCATGAATCATCAATACTGATATCTTTTTCCTAAACAATGTGACTTGGCCCTTCTGTAATTTTTTT
>NW_015781031.1:0-1127 GCF_001515625.1 Sinocyclocheilus rhinocerous | reverse complement strand
CACAATCATGGCGACAATGACAGTCCAACCGCTCGCCCTAGAGCGAGGTGAGTACAGCCAAACGCACGTTCTGCTGGAGCTAACTTTAAGCTTTTGCGTTATTCATTTGTCGGATTTTTGCATTATTGGACTTGGCTCATCATGGGCTGTTGATGTTTTGGTGATGTTGCCTTCTCGGTTCGGCTTGTGTCCGTCAGGTATGATGATGATGATGACGGTGATGCACAGAACACGCTCTGTGCTTCAGGGTCCACTAGTGCGTGTGATATTAATGGGATCTGTATTCGGATTATTTTAATAAAGCACTTTAGGCACTCATACATAGCCTACACTTTGCTGATGCTCACAGCAGCGCGCAGTGTATTTTCTTTATTTTGTCCTTATTTCACTTTACAGAAGACTGTACAACTTCTCAGTGTGCGAAACTGAATTCGAGACTGGGCTGTTTTATAGACTTTAATATAATAAAACCGGATTACAACGAATAAGTGCTCGAATAATCTACTGTACGCGCGATGCTTCCTACACACACTCTTACACTATACAGCTTAAAGAAGAAATGACTGAAGTCGTGTGGACAAAAGCTTGCCTTTTTGATAGCCTATTATCACCTTGTCGTGGCTTGATTTATTATCAGCGGTCAGTGACCTGTCAGAACGGCCTGAGAGCAACAATGTGGGCCGTTGCGCTTAAATCGCTAACAAATGAATTGCGTTTCATTTATATACGGTTATACAGCAGGTCAAATAGTAGCTTATGGAAACTCAAAGCATTTAAAGCGTCCCCCAAGCAAAGCGACGGGTATATTTTTAGAGAAATGAGACACCTCTGGCATGCGCGCGCGACGCGCTGTGGATACTGTATATTCCTTCAAAACTAGTAGCGATGTCCGATTGGTGAACGAATTGTTGTTTTGAGTCGGATCTTTACAACGAATCAATTGAACCGACTCACAAACACTGTCTGAACGAATCGATCCGAGCGGTTCTCCAAATATCTCCCTGACTCGTTGAACCATGAACCATTGATTGAACTGATAGGAAGAGCATACGGAGTGAACCGATGATATATGCAAAATGAGTCGGAACTTAAAGGGGTCATATGATGCTTTTTTAAAGATCATTATT
>NW_015781030.1:0-1133 GCF_001515625.1 Sinocyclocheilus rhinocerous | reverse complement strand
TATATCGTTGATAAATTTTTTAGCTATATCGCCCAGCCCTACGTTACATACAATAATCTTTTATCACCGGCCGTTCATAAAGACCACGACTGTCACTATATTCCAATATTCTGAAGTCGTCTGCTGTGTTGTGTTTCTCATTCTTGTTGTTTTTGGCGTGGATACGTGAGAGCGAGTGACGTTTGCTGTCAAACCCGATTCTTGTTTTGTGTCGCGCTGAATGAAGTCGCACAGGTTCACCGCGAGTGAATGATGTGTTTCTCAGCCTGTAGGGATGCGTTGTAATTGCAGGATGAGTGATAACATGTCGTTTGCTCAGGTTTGTCAGGGTGTGTCGTGTTGCTCATCCTGAGCTTCGTTTGATGGCTAACGAACACTAAAATCATGTACAGGGTTCCCACGCTTGTACTTGAGTATCCGACACATGGATTCAAGGCCTGGAAAGTACCTGACAACAAATATAGGTCCTTGAAATAAATTTGAAATAAATGTTGTTTTTTAAATTAGTAGCACAAGTGTTCCTAAAAAGAAAAGTAAGTGTATAGCCCTGTTTAACCACTGTTTATTAATTTAAAAATTGAGAAAATCTCTCAAATGTAAATCTTTTAGAAGAATTGCAGCAAAAACCGGTTTGATGCAAGAATATATATTTTTATCAATATTTGAGAAATTGTCTTTGAATATTACCAGTGTGAACTCTATTGACTTCAATGGATTTAATTTAATTGGTCTAAAAAAATGGTCTAAATTTATGAAACCTACACATTCAAAAACTGTTTAATGTAAATGTTAAGTGTAAGTGAAAGGTTAAGTACTGTAAGGTCTTTCATGATGCTGCATATGCTGGCGTGTGAATTTGAAAGGTGCTTGATATAAAATAAATGGTGCTTTAAAAAGTCCTCGAATCTGGTGTTCATGAAAGAGTGCATGTAGAGTTTATTATTTTGTCATACTCCTCACCCCAGAGCTTTAAAACCGATCTCAAAACTCACTTATGTCTTGTTAATTGACTGTCTGCCTCATTTATTTTAATTGCATGCTTGCTTGTATTACCCTATCTGGTACATGCACTCTTAAATATATTAAGAGTGCTTAAAAGGTTGTTCACAGCGATGCCATAGAAGAACCATTTC
>NW_015781029.1:0-1133 GCF_001515625.1 Sinocyclocheilus rhinocerous | reverse complement strand
TCCACTTCATAGTGCTGAGAATGCAGTGTGTGCTTATGTTGTGTAATGAATCACACTCTCACACACACTTCCAAACACAACGCCACGCAACACTGAGCTTGAAGCGACTGCATTCACACTGGCTTACAGTTCCTTACAAAACAAAGACTTCAGTCGCACTGGAAATACATACTGAAATCTTCCTGAATTCTGTCTTTTCCATTTTCCCTGATCTGGATTCGGTTTGAATGCTTTCATTAAATTTTAGCAATCAAAAAGCATGTTGGACCCTAAACGTGGCTTCTGTTTTTGGCCTGGGGGCTGAAAATAATATCAATAAATATTATACAGACTTCAGTTGTATGTCACCAACCACAGATAAACAAACTATGAACAAAATCTGCCACATGTGAAAAAATTTAGCACATTGAAAAGCTATTGACTGATGAAAATGCAAAATTTTGCTAAAAATTCATTTAACTTTAACCTTATGACATAAATAATTCTATGATTCATTTTATTAAGGATGAGACATCATTTTGCAGACCACTGCAAACCGGTAAAACTGCACTGCAAAAAGTGATAAATGGTTAACTAGTTTAATTCAAGTCAAAAATATTATTTAATATCACTGCACCAACCTATGCACAAAAATGTATACCAACAACACTCATTTTGTGGGTTAAATTAGGCAGAAATAGCATTTTATGATAACAATTGCAGGTTACCACTTTTAGCAGTGTGAATAAAAACAATTTTTTTTACTTTTTTAACGCATTTTCATTTTGTCCATGGATGGAAACTTGGCTAGTGAGTAACGACGCACTTACAATAGATTTATATAGATACTATTTATTTCATCCAACATGTGAAATTCCACCTTTTATCTGTAATTCCATTTTTGTGAGGCTGTTTTTCAGAAATCATCAGCGAGTCTGACCCGCAATACATCACTGGATATGCAGAGTTCAGAAACACTTCACAAGATTGTGTTACCACACAGAAAATAAGCCCTCAGATATCACTGAGGGAAGATAAAAACCTCTTTTTTTGGCTTTCATATGAAAACGCAGCGCTGGGCTTTGAAGCGGGTGGGCCTGCTGAGGACGCGAATGTTTTTAATCACAATGTCCTCCAGCGAGACGGCCTGCATT
>NW_015781028.1:0-1133 GCF_001515625.1 Sinocyclocheilus rhinocerous | reverse complement strand
GTAGATACTATGTACCAATGTGTACTTACACTGTGGTCACATACTATGTACACATCTAGTTACTATGTGAGTACACGGGTATTAGGGCCACTTAATATAAAGTGGGACCGAAATTTCTAAAATAAATAAATTAATTAATTAATTCTATCTATTTACAAAAGCAGATGAAATGAGATCACACTGCTTAAGACATTCTTTGAGACACTGGCCAACCGAAGCCCTTAGTAAATGAGGGAAGTCGCTGCCAGAAAGTAGGTCATGGGAATTTCCCAAAACTGAGCTGTGTATTGTGCATGGGACCATCAAAATCCTCATTTATGGGATATTACAGTAAACAAACACTGTCTACTATGGTGAATACACTGCGTGACAAAAACTTTGCATCTGCTGAAAATCAGATATCAAAACAAAAGCTTCTTGACTATGAAATGTTCTTTTGCATTACCTATACCAGGAGATATGATGACAGCCATCTGATCAGCATGCAAGTCTCACTTATAAAACTAAGGCACTTTTATTAAGTTGCAATAGATCATTTGCATAAGTGATTCAAAAGAAAATGTAACTGGCCACAGTTTTTAAGGGGTATTTTTGAGTAGGTTCTTTAATGGTTAAATTGATTTATTATTCATAACAATAACAACATTGTGTGCAAAATGTCCCTTTGTAAAGGAAAGGGATCGTATGAACAAGGATTGAAGTCAGTATATAATTAAATTCTATTTTTTCCCTTATTCCTTCTGTTTTATTTATCTTTCCACACATATTTTTCTACATACTTTGATGTGTGAAATAGGTGTTACAGCAACCCTTCTACATATAAAAAAAGTGCAGATATTCCAAAAATTACTCCAATTTACATTATATATCTACTGAAATACTGAAGCACTATCCTTCTTTCTGTTAAAAAGAATTTAAAAAATACAAATTTGATAAAAATATATATATTTAAATGTCAAAGATTTAAATGTCATCTATGACACTAAAGAAACAGCTAGGATATATAGACATATAAGAGTAGGATAGGATATATAATAGTCGTGATTGTATTTTTTGCAGACAAAGAAGAATATGGAGTCAGCAGCTCCTTTTATTCATATCTTAAAAATGAAAAAAAAAAAAAAAAAGCTATT
>NW_015781027.1:0-1133 GCF_001515625.1 Sinocyclocheilus rhinocerous | reverse complement strand
GCGCGTTTTTGTGTTTGGAGACACGCGCACTCGCTGTGCTGGCAGGATTTTGGCATGAACTAGCACAATTTTAGGTTGCAGTGTTGTGTCGGTGTCAGAGGGCAGGGTGCCTTATCTTTTCACTAATTGCAGGATCTGTCAGTTGTCATATCAGCGCGTACAGGCGTCTGCTGCCTGTGGGATAGAGATGACGAGACAGGCTAGTTACTTTAGCTCTGTTAGACACGCGCTACATTTGAAGTGATGCTACTGTCTAATAGCCTAGTAGTTCAATTCTTGTCATAAATCAATAGGGTGACATACTTGTAGGCTTGTATATTGGCTAGATATTACAATATTCAGTATTCCTTTATAAAGTGTTTTCATAATTTTGAATAGTATTTTTATAGTATTTATACATAATATGTCCCATCACCATTTATTCAAGCACACTAAATGAATTACCCACATGGCTTTTATATTTGCTAGATTTCAAAATTTTGTTTCAAGAGTGCATTTTTGCAATTGTATTATTTAAAAAAAAATATTACCTATTAAAAATGTAAAAATATAATACAAAAAATATGTAAAAATTGTAAACACTACTGCCAATGCTTCAAATTCTAGTGCTATGTGAAATATGTATAGAAGTTATTTAAAATATAAATAGTAGATTAATTGTGGTCAAGTGGTTGATTTTATGTCAATCAGAATCTGAACCAGAATCAGATTTACTGCCATATGCTTACATAAACACACAAGGAATTTGGAGAAATACACAGAAAAATGTGTAATATAAATATGTATGTATGGACACAATAGATAAGATATGCATGTACAAAATCTATACAGATACAATTATGCAAGAGAATGTAAATAACAAAGGTGATTCTGATTAAAAATTACAATTTAGTAGTTTTCACCAGGGTGTCACATCTCCCACCTATTTGGGAGATAGTCATTACTTTGTGTCCCCGCTCTTTACAAAACACTCCTACACCCCTGGTAAGAAAATTATGTAAATGATGTAGATGCACAAACTATATTTCTTCCACTTCAAAATATCCACCAGACAGCCCATGAAAAGATTTTTAGTATCTATATTAGTGTCCCTATAACGTCTTGAGAAGTTGAGCTAAAGATGTCCATATATA
>NW_015781026.1:0-1133 GCF_001515625.1 Sinocyclocheilus rhinocerous | reverse complement strand
CACTCCATCCCTCTGGCTCTGTCAGGCTCCTCCTTCCCTCCAGCTGCACAGCGGCCTTCCGGATCCCCGTTTCCACCTCAGTTGCCGGAGCCTGCTGCTTCGCCTTGGCCCTCTGGATCCTCAGGTTCGCCCAGGCTCTCCGTCTCCTCTGCTCCGCCTGGGTCTCCACCTCCATTGGCTCTGTCTCAGTCTGTCATTCACCTAGTTCAGTCCATAAAGTCTTCACCATGGCTCCTCCTGCCTTCGACTCCGCCCTGGGGTCTCATACTGGCTGGTCCCTGGATCACCACCTGGCTTCTCCTGCTCCTGGTTCCCCACTGGCTCCTCCCACCATCCACTCCCCCTTGGACTGTATGGGCCATTGATGGGTTTTATTTATTTTTTGCTCTAACTCATCCTCCAGAGGGGGGCTATGCACTCTGTCACCATTTTCCCCCCACTAGAGATGCCCCTGAGTTACTTGTCCTAGTCCTAGAGTATAGAGTATTATAGAGTTTTAGTCTTTAGGCGCTTTCGCACTGGAGGAACCTTTTCATAATTCCTAGAGCTATTGGCGGAAGTTCCTGCTTTTTGGGGTGTTCACACCACAGGAACTAGGAACAGTTTTAGTTCTAGGAACTCCATTTGAGGGAAATAATTGAGTTCCTACTTCAGAGTAGGGTCAAAAACTGTTCTATAGGAACTACCAGTGACGTAAGTGTACACTGCTTAGCCAATTGCAAGCAAAACACCGGCTACCCGGCATTTTTAAAACCCATGTAAAAATATTTCCTCCACAAACATGAAAAACAGGGATAACGGCATTTACCTGTTGTCTGCAACATTGTGTTTTTTCTCAGCCTCGATGGTAACATTGCAAGTTGTCATAGGAGATTTAATCAGATTTTCATCCTCTTTCAATTGCGTAAATTGTGTGTTTACATTCCATCTCCGTTATCACAAAACCCACGACACACAACAAAAACAGCTCAGATCACGGCCTCCTCCATTCACCGGTTGTTGTTGTTTGTAAATGCCGCAAATAAAGATGTCGCTGTTGGCCACTTCAGAGTTCCTGCTGCCGGTGTGAATGCAACCAGCAAAACGGACCGAGGGAGAAATTGGTTCTCTAGGAACGACCATGCTGGCTAGTT
>NW_015781025.1:0-1133 GCF_001515625.1 Sinocyclocheilus rhinocerous | reverse complement strand
TGCATAAAATTGTATTATTTAGGTATTGCCATTATAGCGGTCACCCTGCTTTCTAGCAGTCAGTCATTGAGAAACCATATTGGTCAACCAATAAATTGAGATTTGATTTTAATGAATTGATTAAATTATTTTATTAACATAATTTACAAGGAATAACGTGTTTTTTTTCTTGCAGGTGGACCTCCGAGACCGGGCATGTTACCAGCTCCACCCATGGGTGGTCCTCCTATGATCCCTATGATGGGTCCCCCTCCTCATGGCATGATGCCTGGAGGACCAGGTAATGCTGTTTAGTTAATGTGAGGGAATTTTTATTAATAGCAATCTGAATTGATCATCTCAATCATCTGGCCCTCTTTCAGGTCCAGGTATGCGGCCACCGATGGGCGGACCTATGCAAATGATGCCCGGGCCACACATGATGCGACCTCCCATTCGGCCAATGATGCCGGCCATTAGACCCGGGATGGTGCGACCTGATCGATAAAGTCACCATGCCATGATTACTAACCCGATATCCACAAAAGACTCGGCCAAATATCCACACTGGTTTTACAGCCGATTGAAGAGTTTTATTGCCCATTTGCATTTTATGATGTCTGCGATTCAGAAAACGTTGGTTCGCTCGAGTGACTCGGATTACCACAAATTCTTGTAAAATTTAATGAACCTTCCATTGGCTTTCATTTCATATTTATGACAGACCAGAGGGTGTTGCGTAAGAGGTTTGTGTATGATGTGCATTTATTACGTTGATGGATGTTTTGGTTATTTACTGTTAAGTTGATTTTCAGCTTTTTGTTTTTCCATGTATTTTGAGAAAATAAAACTAAAAACTTGAAAATCTGGCATGTTTTCATTTGGTCTGCTTGCATAACATTTAAATAGAAACACAGTCAGTAATATACATCTTGATTACTCACAATAATATAATCAAAGCCAGAATATAGAATATGCTAAAATCAAATCGAATGCAATTCAAACACAAGACAAAAACATAGAGCAAAAAGTCTATTGAATTTATTAGTTCAATGGCATTGAGAGAGTATAATGATTGTTCTTTAAGTAAATGGAACGAACATACAGAGTAGTATGAACATTCAGGACAAAAAGTACATTTATTAGACATCTTT
>NW_015781024.1:0-1133 GCF_001515625.1 Sinocyclocheilus rhinocerous | reverse complement strand
GGGCGAGGACATAGAGATGCCGTGCGCTTTTCGAGCCGTCGGAGTCTCGCCGTTCTCTCTGGAGATTCAATGGTGGTACCTCAAGGAAGCGGCCCCTAAAGAGCTCGTTCACGAACTGCAAATTAGCGCTCCGGCCAACAGAGCCAAGGTAAAGGGGCTTTCGTTGTTTTCAAAGCAGCTTGAATGGAGGCAGTTTCCGTTCAATTCCTTATTCGAGTCTCACCAGGAGTGCTGTTTGACGGCCGCAGTGGGATGTGGCAGGGCTTCACGTGTCCAGATGCCTCCAGTCGGGTCCCTTGTGATGAGCGTTCTCAATTAAACGCATTGAGGCGATTAATTATTAATTTATGTCGTTGAATCAAGTTGGGTTGTGTGTCTGTGGGCGGGCATTCAGAAGAAGAATAGGAGTGTGATGTCATGCTTAATTATACAAAAATAAATAAATAATAAATAATTAACTGGTACAAGGTGTTTACCAAGCCCTGAGAAGGTTTCCAATTGACTGACAAACCTAATCAAAAATAAAGTCTACCTGTGCATCTCAGCTTTTCTCGGTGGACCTGAAGGTCTCATATATTAAAAGTGACATATGAAACACTAGATGTAAGTTGAAACAGTAATACGAATAATGTCACATGGCAATATGAAAGATACCGCAAAACAGCATCAAAGCAGACTGTTGCTGTCCATGGTGCTGCTGCCAATGAATGGCTCTCTCGTTTATTATTAATTGTAAGGTCTTCCAAGCGTCAATAAAAGTTGCACATTGATATTGTGACACGAGTCACGAGTCACTAATTAAACTACTCATGCTGGCTACTCAAGTTGTTTTGATGTGATCTATTACAGGTTGCCCACCGGGACGCTACGAAAATAAGTGTGAGTATTGCAATCCGTATTTACACTAACCGTATTTTTATTCATAACATTTTTGTGATGTTTAATAGAATCAGAATCTCGCTTGACGAAAAAAAACTAATATTTAAGTATGAAAATAATTAGGCTAATAATTAATAAAATAACGCTATTATGACATTTCTTCCTCAAAAAATGCTCAAAGTGTGTGTACTAAACTAGAGAGAATGAGCACACAGATCTGTTGTCATGACTGATTCAGCTGATATGTTTTTTTT
>NW_015781023.1:0-1133 GCF_001515625.1 Sinocyclocheilus rhinocerous | reverse complement strand
CTGTTAGTAGTATGTCTAAAGTGGACTATCAGAATAAAGTGTTACTAAGTTATTATACTTTGAGAGTATAGCCTGTATTGCGTATGCAAATGGGCCGGATTGGGAGCACCAGGAGAATTCCCGGTTTTCAAATTCTGTGAGTTTTAAAGTGAAATACAAACAATATGTCTTACAATAATGTTTTTCACACGCTTTGAGGCAAATACAGCAATCTGTCATGCAACATTAGTTTAAGCGGCGTGTGAATCGATCATCTTTACGATTAATGAGACAAATGTTTCATTAAATTGGGCTATACTGATTTTTTCCATTCCTTCTGATGTTCCTTCACGTTTATATCATGCTATAACTTGATTTATCATGCTATCATTCTATAATTTATAGTTTATTTCATGATAAAACTGACAGAATCTTTAAGCTGGGCTGTGTTATATTAAAAGCAGTGAAGCACAATTATTGCAATTTCTGGGTTGCTGGCACGCTACAAATGATGAATGGATTTGAAGAAGTGAAATATTATTTCCAATCATTTACTGTATTATACACCACGAGTAAAACAGCTTGTGAATAGTCACTTAACGTTATATACCTCAGAAAAGACAACCGTAAGTTGGAGCCCACTCCAACCTTTGAACGTTTTATTGTTGTTGTTAATTAAATGCATGTGAGGAATGAAAGGTTGGACGCGACAGACAGTTTTGCGGAGTAGGTGGTGGAATTTTCAAAAATAAAACGGCATAATTTAATGAATTGATTCACATGAATAACGATCTGTCACACCACATTAAAGAGCTTGAAAAACACAGTATTGTAAGACACACTGTTTGAATTTCGCTTTAAAACTGACAGATTTTGAAAGCTGAGACTTCGTTTTATATTAAAAGTACCAAAAGCAGAAAGCTTATTGCTATTATTGGGTGGCTGGCACCCTACAAATAATGAATGCAATCAAAGTGAAATATTATTTCCAAGCACACTGTCCCTGCGAGTATATGACACATGGTATGATTTCTACTAATAATCCCATATATATTCAGATCAATTCCGGAGGCCTGGCAACTTCCTCCCGGTGCTCCTAATCCGGGCCATTTGCATGTGCAATATAGGCCATACTCTCAAAATATTATACCTTT
>NW_015781022.1:0-1118 GCF_001515625.1 Sinocyclocheilus rhinocerous | reverse complement strand
CCAAACCCCTAAATATATATATATATATATATATATATATATAAACTAACTGAAATCAGAATTAAATTGATGTGTGAAATTTGTCATTTAGAAACAAATAAAAATGTACAAGTAAAACTGCATGTACAATAATTATACAGAAAAGGATCAAATAGATATAGTGCAAAAAGTAATGCACATCAAACCATGTCACTGCTTTGTATTTATTTATTTATGTTTTGGTCATGAAGGACTTTTAAGCATGTTAGGTTATATGTCATGGTATTACAAAATCCTGCTTGTAAACAATTTTCACAAAATTAGTAGAGTTTTGAAGCAGATGCCTGATTGTTGGCACATGGACGCATCTCTTCAGTCAACTGCTCACAGAGAGAGTGACTCACTGATTCCAGACAGCTGCAAAACAAAAGACCTTGACAACACTCACATTCAGCCAAAGAAGGGTGGGTCCACCTTCAACACATTCCCCACATCGACGAGAACCAGGCCTACTTCTCATGTCTCGTTAATAACAAGCTTACAGTATATTTCTGATCCACTGTTTGTCGTTCAGTGTAAAGTATACAGTCACCGCATTACATGGAGGATGAGTTTGCTCTATCCAGGATGGGTGCGACATTTATGCAAGCTTTACTAAAGATAATAAACACACACACACAGCACTCTGGAGCATTTCGTAACAGATTGAATGATGTGTACACATTATATATATATATAGCCCATGTATAATACACATTATAAATGATTAAGATATTTAAGACCTTTACCTACCCGACAATCAGAATCACGACGACAGCGGCCGCAAAGTAATTAGTCTGAAAATAAAGCAGATTGCTGATCACTCTGTTATTCCATTTGCTTAAATCAGACACATCGGGTCTGGAGAATCGGTCAACACCAGGGACGAAATCATCCCACGGTCTGAACGGTGCGAGCTCTATCCCTGCCATGATGCTTTCGATCACTGCTGCGCTGCGATGACGCAGACTCACGGGTGGGCGGGGCGACATTCACGGGTGGGCGGGGCTCTCGGCCCAAAGACCAAGTATAGGTGCGTTCGACTCAAGCGGCAGCCTCCCGCTCTCTCTCGTGATGCCAACAAGGAAGTGACTTAAACT
>NW_015781021.1:0-1133 GCF_001515625.1 Sinocyclocheilus rhinocerous | reverse complement strand
AGCTTTTGTGGGGGAAGATTCAGTAAAGCAGTTTGAGAAATACATTCGTTTGTGCTTTATCAAGGTGAGGAGTGGGTTAACTTTAGGTTTTTACCGGAAATGCAAAAGATCATTCAGATATCTAAAGACAGAATAGCTAAATATTTAGCTGTCTTTCCTTTCTGAAACGGTCTGAATGTTGCAGAGATGATTTTAAAATAACAACTGACATCAAATGCCTTACTAGTGCTGATGGTGTTTAATGGTTTTTTTACTACAGCAAGAAAGCACCTTGGATGCAGCAGAGGCCATTCTGAAGAGCTGGAACAAATGCTGATTTTTGAAAGCCTGATAATGCAGTAATACGTGTGCGATACTGGTCAGATAAAATATTAAACTTAAATTCTATATTGTTACATCCTCTTACAATGACCTAAACTACAGCTGAAGTGTTTTTTGAGCTTGTATTTAAAGTTTGCAGGATCAGTCATTATTTTAAGGTTGGGATTATGTTGGGATTATGAATTATATGTTAATTTTTTTTGTCACAGGCTACTACCGGTAGTTGGTTTAAATTTACTGAATTTAATGCTTGAATAAATAAAAAATAAATCAAATGTGGGGAAGTCACCATTTTTGTCTGGCTTTTTTAAAGGTACCTTGTGTACTCTATCAAAATAATTTCTGAAGGATACTTAAGACTGGAGTAATATGGCTCCTGGAAATTAATCACATGACTAAATTACACCTACAAATATATTAAAATAGAAATATAATTTCTATAATTTAATTTAATACAAATATATTAAAATAGAAAACTGATATTCTAAATTGTTAAATTATTCTAAATGCAGCACCTCGTAGTATTTGGTTTGGCTGCAATTCTGAGGTCAGTTTCCAACACTGTGACCATTCATACAGAAGTGTGAAATTAATAAGTCCAATGTTTTTTTTTGCATTGATTTGCAAAGTTTACAGTAAATAACATTTACACAGAGTACAACTCAAAGCTAAGCTGCAGCAGCGTGTTGTGGGCAGGGCTTAAAGTTCTCTGGCACCGTGCCGGATTCTCCGGCGTGTGGCGTTTGGCTGCGGGAAAAAAGATGGTAGTCCTACATTTAAAAACACTTGTTGATATCACGTTCGAGTTCATG
>NW_015781020.1:0-1132 GCF_001515625.1 Sinocyclocheilus rhinocerous | reverse complement strand
TTTTTTTATCATAAAATCAAGAGAAATTCAAACAGACAACACTGAATTTCTGAAAAAATAAAACACGTTTCATAGGGCACTATTATTGTTAAAAATGTAAAATTAATATTGTTAAAAATTTGAATTGATAAAGTTTTATGAGTGGAGTGGAATATATGTGCTTTTTGATTATTAAAATGGAATTCAGCAAAATTTAAATGGAAAACACAGAATTTGGGAAAAAATAAAATTGAATTTCTGAAATAAATAAAATGGATTTTATAGGGTCCTAAGTAGGGCTTTATTAATCTCTTTTATTTTATTTTATTTATTATATTTGGTATATTATTTTATTATATTTTTACCAAATTCACTTTTTTTCTGGATTCCATTTTAATGGTTAAATTAAATTTTAGTGATCAAAATTTATTAAAAGTTTAACAAAAATTACATTGTAGAACCCTATGAAATACATGATATTTTCCCCAAATTCAGTTTTAATTTTGCTGGATTCCATTTTTTTGTTTTGTTCTGTTTTAACTTTTCTTGATTCCATTTTAATGGTTAAATAAAATGTAATAATCAAAAAGCATGACTAATTAATTGAAGTCATTCAAACATGAGCTGATTAAAAATGTTACCAAAATAAGTCATCTTCTCGATGTACATTTAGAAAGAGCTTTATTTTCGTGTGTGCTTGCACACAATGATTGTTTTTTGGTAATGAACCTTCCAGTGCATGCATATAAAAACAACAACAACAAGACACATTATAATAAAATGAAAGAATAAAAAAAATGAACAAAAAAAGTATAAATGAACCAAAAAATATATATAAAGCCAGAATAGACATTTTTACAGGTTATCACATATTTACAGTTTTGTGGATAATATGAGTAAATAGGAGTGCGTTTGTAAAATATTGCACTAAGGAAGGCCTTGAGAGGCGTCATCTGTTAACATTAGTGATCTCCATCTAGCAGCAGTCTGATTCAGACGTCAGTGTGAATGTGCTGCAGAATCAAGTGTGGCGGCTCAGACAATCCATCACTGCTGAGCTGACAGTACTTCCTGAACTTCCTGCTGAGCACAACACACTCCAGCCAATCAGCAGCAGCGCAGAGACGGAGCAGAGCGATGCACACGCTTATGA
>NW_015781019.1:0-1132 GCF_001515625.1 Sinocyclocheilus rhinocerous | reverse complement strand
ACGTAACTCGCGTTACTTGTAATGCGTTACCCCCAAAACTGATCAGAAACCGGTTGAGAATCATAAAAAAAAAAAAAGTGCTGAAGGATGTTTTGAGCTTGAGAAGAAACCCTAATTAGGTATGGACCAGAAACACAGGTGTTTGCAAACAAAGTATTAAATTGCAACTAACGGCATAAATGGCATCGTAGTGAAGCTTTTCGTTTTTAATAAAGGAAGCAGTTTATATGCAGGCTCAGTCATAACGTTTATCTTTCTCTGATATCTTTTGTGTAACCACAGTGGTTTTTACTTCATAACTCGCAATTTAGAAAGTCTATAACGCAAGAGCCTACTGATACCATGTTGAAGAAGTGCTTAGGTCAGGAAATAATATTAATAAATGTCCGCTAAGAAAGTCCTGTTTGAGAGTCGTATTACCGTGAGAAGCGTCTCGAGCTCTGTCAGGTAGATCTCCTCACTGATCAGAACCCCTTTCAGAACCACTGTTCTCTTCTGAAGCAGGTCATCTGGGCTCTCGGTTGTCTGGAAAAACATTACAACATTGTCTGAATATAACTGAATGGTGACCATGCTGAAGATTCACACCACACAGATAATAGCAACTAACTAGGAGATAACATATTAACAATTATACACATATTAACAAGTATTATTGATCTTATAATGCTGATATACCCCAGCGACAGTAGCAATAACAGCATACAGGCAAGAACTCACTGATAGATCATTCAGATCAGATTTGAATTAAATATTCATTTTATGTAAACATTCTGTGCACTGCAGTCTTACTGGAGTGGATGGCAAACATGGCTCAGTTTGCAAAGAGCTTTGAGAAACCCACTCTGTCTCCTCAATGAACACATCCTGTAGTAAGTCAGAAACCATAATCTCATCTTCAGTCACTGTCAGAAAAACACAACACAATATATAGCGCTACATAAGAGAGTATTAGATGACCAATGGCAGTTCAAAACTAAGTACTGGTTATTAGTTTTTAAATGAATTACTATGTTGAAGTAAACAACCCAGACAAATATTTTAAGGAAATGTGAATTTGGGTTGAACGGTCTCACCGGGCGAGATGCCATAGGCCTTCAGATAGTCCAGTGCTTCTGTGTAGAGCTCCATC
>NW_015781018.1:0-1132 GCF_001515625.1 Sinocyclocheilus rhinocerous | reverse complement strand
GGTTCCAGCTAATGATCACTACGGCACAAGCTTGGACTCCAAATGATGTCATCAACGCCAGATGACAGCGGCCATATCTGGGATATTTTGGCTTCACTTTTCTACAGTGGAAGGAACTGGAGATGCGTTGTCCATCTTTTTTTCTTCTTTTTGGCAAAAACAGGCAGTCAACACAAGAAGGTTTCGTCTTTGTCAAGTGTTTGTGCTATTTCTCTCCAAAAATTATGAATGATACAAATTCAGTTGAGGGTATTTCTTAACCCTCACATACAAGAACTCATTGCCTGCTATTGTTGTGGTCTCCAGTAGTTTGTTGTTGCTGTTGTCTCATTTCCTTCTCCCATCTCTGTTTCTCCACACTGGAGAGTTTAACGTTAGCATGTTGCTAAGCTAACAAGGCAATTTTTTATGCTTTTTCTGCACTTTCTTTACTGAACTTGGCATAATACATTCTGTGATTTCCTTATCCATTCCATATATCAGATGCTGCTTCATAATTTGGCCAAAACTATTTTATTCTATCTCTGATATAAGTTCATCCATGAGGCCTTAAAATGTTGTTTAGGTAGGTCACTCACTAGATTTTGGAACTAGAGCTATTGTCTCACGCTGTGCTAGTAAAAGACTCAGTTGATGTATAAAGCTGCATGAGGCACAACATCACCCAGCGGTGTTGTTTATCTATGCTCCCATTTCAAATTGAGAGCCCTTAGTTTCCAGTTGTCAGGAGCTCTACATTTATGTGTCTGAAGATGGAAAGCAACTCCAACACATTACCCTGCTGTCTAAGAAATGTGTGGTACATCAAACTCTTTCAGCTTTTCTCGATGTGAAGAGAGGCTCTCAAAATGGATGTCCCAAACATGGACTCTCTCATCCACATATTAATGAGCACAGGGTATGAGGCTGGTGAGATGGGCAAGCACATTAAGCCTAAAGCCCGCAGAGAGCCAATGGGCCGAGGAAAAGCGAAACACAGTTACTGCTCACAAGCCAAGCCATGTCAAGGACGACACATTTGTTTTGGTCATCTTCCTTGTCTGGTTCCAGCTCGGTGCCTGCCACAACACATTGTTGGATAAGACAAAAGGGCACAAGAAGTCCACTACTCAGGCAGTTGGCTGTGTAATAC
>NW_015781017.1:0-1132 GCF_001515625.1 Sinocyclocheilus rhinocerous | reverse complement strand
TTCCAAAAATACACTTTTGTTCTCTACACTCACATTCTGCCATTCTCATAATGCGTTTCCATGACCCAAAATTCTGATTAAAACAGACCAAATGATTCTATTCTGATTTATAAAACCAAAATGTGGCCTTACCTAGATATAGAAATCTGGTTAATGTATATGACATTTAAATAACCAAAATATGACCCAAAAAAGCTTTTAAAGACAGTTAGCTATTTTTACTCTGTCTTTTAATCACACATTCCTATGTATATTCTCATTCATCCATACTTTAAATACTGTCTTTTTCCTCTACTTGCATACTCAAACTATTCAAATTTTCCCTTCATCGAATGATCCATATGCTTCTTACTTAAATACCTCCAGAACTTCATATTGTCAAACAGGAGCGATTTCAAAAGTAGGGTGACACATTAATAAGTGAATTAAATTATAGGGGGCGATAATTATTATTTCGCTGCTGTTCTTATAATCTGACTTTACGACTCACTGACTCGGGGGCGCATCCGCTTTGTAAACAATACACTTACTGTACAGGCAGAAATGCAACACAGCCAAACTATTAGACTCAAGTACTTCTGATCTCTCAAGTTTGAAGCCCACGGGCAACATCCCACCTTACCTTCCTCGCGTGCTCGTGATGCCACGCCACGTCGTCCTCCTCTGACGCTTCATCCACCAGAACTTTGCTCTTGCTCTTCTTGAACATTATACGCGCAGGGAGTTCAGCTGTATCTCGGAAGAACGGTATTTTCCAAGCCCATGGGATGCGAGTGAAGACTCGAGGAGATCGCGAGGAGGCAGCGGTTAAATCAGAACAATAACCCGTCTGTGATCGCGCCCTGCCCTTCGCGATACCCCACACGCACACTTTACTCCGGCCCACTATCTTCTTCTGATGAACGTCTGAGCACACGGTTGGCTGGAGCACCTGGACCGCCGCTCCTCCCATTGTGGATCAGATTGCCGCTGATCAGCTGGTTGTCATGGCAACGTGGGCGGGGCGATGGTCCCCTCGGACCCTCCTTCCCACCCGGACAGGAGGTCTTATCAGGAGCAGTCAGATATGTCTTTAGAGGTTCGGTCAGAATCCGTGTATCATTCGATCATTCGTTCTTTGATTTAATATTGA
>NW_015781016.1:0-1113 GCF_001515625.1 Sinocyclocheilus rhinocerous | reverse complement strand
TTACATCTTTGATTCTAAAATATTATTACTTGAATAATTAAAAAATATTTTTAATTATATTTAATAATCTAGAATGTTATTAAAGAAATATTATTGTAATAATAATCTTGGATCATTTAGAATATTATTAAACAAAAATTATTATTTTAACAATTTAATAATATAATTTTTAAAAAAATTAAATTCATTATTAAACAATCTTATTACTTTAATAATATTTTACATTTTTGTATTTAAAAATTTAGACTATTATTACAGGTAAAAATAAAAAAAAAGAAAGAAAAAAGTGCATAGTGCTGCTTCTAGTATAAAAGGTAAAAAATGTATTTAAACTGTTTAAATTTAAATTGTTTAAATCTTTAAATTGTTATTGTTTTAAATGTAAAATATTATTAATCAACAATTTATTAAATGATTGTATTTAATGATTTACAATATTATTACAGGTAAACAAAATATTATTTTAATAATTTAGTAATATTTTAAATTACATTTAATAATTCAAAGTATTATTAAAGACAACAGCAGTAAAATGATTGAATGATTTTTCAGGAATATTTATTTTAATGGGCAGAATCAGATATAAAACATTGTCATGTAAAGTAAATCTGAAACACACACATCTGAAATCTGAACTAAATCTGAAATGTTTGCAACTCAATTTACTTTTGTAATGTGAAACTGGACATTCAGTGAGAATAAATGTGGGACAGGACTTAATTTTATTAATTAGAAATTCATTAGGTAGTGAAAAGTGTCTCTGTATGACAGGTGGTTGAAAATTAAGACATCGTCCGAAAAGTCATTTCAGTACATTTTAATAAAAGATTACAAATATGCACTGATGAATCGTTCATAATAAGAGCAGGAGCGTGTCGTAAGAAGTACATAGAGTCCGTTTTGATTTCACATAGCAAAGAGAAGAGATGATGAGAGACGTTGTGGTTTTCTCAGAAGTGCTGAAAGTCCTCTTTCTGCCACCCTTCATTACGTTCAGTGTTGCAGCGGCGAGGTGTGTGTGTGTGTGTGTGTGTGTGTGTGTTTCTGGAGGCGGCTGCACCTGTGCGTGGCTCTCATGCTCACTGTAGTATTTACAGCAGGACCCTGAAGGTC
>NW_015781015.1:0-1131 GCF_001515625.1 Sinocyclocheilus rhinocerous | reverse complement strand
ACATCTGAACATCATATCAAGCACACTTTCAAATTTTAAATAGATTGCCTCAAAATGACAGATCAGTTACAATCACATCTAGATTAAGTAGGGTGCTGACACGATTACCTTTGGTTGTCCTTTGGTAGATTGACTTGTTTTGTTGTTGTTGCTGAACTGAGATCAGTTCTGAAATGTGAGAGGCTGGAGAAATCTGTAGGTCAGCGGTCAGCAAATAATGGTGTTTTGATTTTACCCTGCTTCTAATGACCGGCTCCAATATCTTCTTACGTAACACTGGCCAAATCATGCGTGTGTGCATGTGTGTTGCGTCCTGCGTTTAAAACACAAAGTCTTCTATTTTTCAGATATCTGCAAAGCCTCTGTAATAAACAGGTCGGCAGAAAGGCTTAGACTGAGCTGAATCACGCTGCGGCTGGATTTACGCTGGACAACAAAGAGCAGGCAGGTGGCTTTCAGACTCTGGCCTCCACGCTTGTTTTACTTTCCTCCGGCCCTCATTGCTCCGATCACCATGAAGTTACACCAGCATGATTTTACATGCTTTTCACCACTCAGATTGTAGTGGGCTTGGTCAAGAGTTACGACCAATGTAATGTCTTCATTCAACATGCTTTTAAGAAATACATTTAAAATTTCTACATATTGTTTGAAATGCATAGCAGTTTTTTTATTATATGTAGTCAAACAATATATGTGTAAATATTTATTTTTTTATTTGACTTGATTTTATTGATTTTATTCAAGAATGTTTTTGTACAAGGATTACCCTTCAAAATCAGAGATCAGTTATAGCCATTTTAATTGTTATTTATTTAATGCTTTTAGTGTTATTTTGTGAGTGTTATTTTTTGTGTGTTTTATTTAATTATTGTAGGCTATACAAATCAAATAATGTGGTTATAAAGTTATAATAATAAAAAAAATCTAAATATTGTCTTGCTTCAGAGATTGCTAATTAATTGAGTTAAGGAATTATATGTTAAATGTCAAAAATATGTATGAAAAAATATGTTTTAGGCATAAATCTGATATATATATATGTGTGTGTGTGTGTGTGTTAAAAATTATATAAAATAAAATTATTTATTCCATAGTCTGTCTGAATACTGGATTCTGATTGGCTGGCAG
>NW_015781014.1:0-1132 GCF_001515625.1 Sinocyclocheilus rhinocerous | reverse complement strand
AATATATCCTTCAGTACCATGACAAAGTACAGTAAGTTTTTGTTAGGGTACTATTTTCTACATTACTGTATTTAATTTTAATGTATAAATAATGTCTTTTTTACAAAACAAAAGTTGTTACAAAAATGTTACAGAATACTACAGGGAAAATTTTCATTTTGGTGAACTGTAAAATTGTAGGGTTTTCTTCAAAAAATATGATTTTGGTATGTTTTATTCTCATTTACAATTAATGGACTCTCTTTAAAATTGTTCATTAATGTTTCTGCAGTATATGCATATAGATGTTTGATATGGTTTGTATGATGAAGCTTGCCTTGATTTGTGATTTATCCGTGTCTTTAGGGCAGAGCATGGCTACGGGTTGCACTGATGGAGAAACGGCTGTCTGAATACATCGCCACAGCTTTGCGAGATAGCCGCACCACCAGGTCAGACTGAAAGAGAAAAACTCAATATTAATCAAACTACCAATATGATCCTTTTATGCAGTCATACCCAGTCATCAATACACATATCCAGTGTAAGCATAACAATTGAGACAGCCATTACACTACTGCACTATCGAATACATAAAATGGTGCATCTATAATGTAACTGTGTTTATGTATTGCATGTGTGTGTTTGTCTACAGGCGGTTCTACGATGAAGGTGCCATAATGTTGCGAGAAGAAGCAACTGTTTTGACCGGAATGCTCATCGGACTTGGAGCGATTGACTTCAGGTAAGAGAATGGGAAACAGAAGGGGTAATAAAACTACATAGCACACAAGCTATGTTTCAAAACCAACTGAAATGGAACCTCATAAGTGATTGATTTGGATTTTTTTTAAATAGGCAGAAACTCTGCACACCACACTCATGTAATGCATATGATACTTTAATGCAGGTTTTGGAACTGAGCTATAATGTTATGCAATGTAATCAGCGTAATCCTTGCTGTTCTTTGTTTGTTGTCAGTTTCTGTTTGAAAGGGGAGGCTCTGGATGGGAAGTCTGAGGCTGTTATTGACTACACTCCTTATCTGAAATTTACACAAAGGTGAGGAACATTTATTTCTTACAGTATAACACTGGGGATCTTTCAGGGAATGGTGTGGGCTTTGATGTTTAGATTTTATTTATATCTCTTT
>NW_015781013.1:0-1132 GCF_001515625.1 Sinocyclocheilus rhinocerous | reverse complement strand
TATTAAAATGTATATATTAAAAATTATAACCAAAATTTGAAAATAAATAAATGTTAAGTAAAATGATTAAGAATCTGTCAAAAAAAAAACAATAATTATGTGACTAATCAAATGTAGGTAAATGAGTTTCATTGATCAAGAGACTTTTTGTTCATATGTTCTTGATGCTTTTTTTAACATCTCAAATCATTTTGGAGATCATAATTATCAGCTTTTGTTCATGTAAAATTGTTCAATTGTTCAACACACATTTCAATTCAACTTCCTAGTCAGTTTATGATTATATGATATGATATGATATATAATATGATTTGTAATGAAAGAAAAATGATGCATTATTGACTCCACTGTATGTCCATAATTATATAGGTATTTTTTATTGAAACTACATTTGCAAAATCACTATCATTACTATCATCACTAGTACTAGTGCTGGTTGAGCTACAGTAACATAACACTACTGATTACTGGTAAATGAAGTGTTTGGCATTACATAATTATCACACTAACCTGACATATGAATAAAAATGTACAAATAAAAACATTTACTTGTCAATGAACCCCAGCAGAATCACTCATGCGCTCTGATGGATACTGACTTTAAATTCTGTCTTGCACTCAAATTTAATGCTTTAATTGTCATTCACAGTCAGAGAAGCTACTGTGAGGTTGAACATGAGAACATTTTTGTTTGAGTTTATACAGAAACAGAAACTGAGAAATCTTTACCTGTGACAACATGCCCCGCTCTCGCTTTAGATTCACATCATTCATGTCTCACGGCACTCGACACACAAATTTGAGCGTTTTAGATAAACTAAATGACTTTTCACCCAGCATCTTCTCATGATGTGTTTTTTGTCGTTCTCTAAGACGATATTTCAATATGAAAGCCTGATGATTGAGCAGCGATTACGCGTGTCGTTCTCGAGAGGCTTCAGGTGGAGCATCTCCATGATTTCACTCTTCTTGACTTCAGCTCTATTGTGAACTGATGCTCATTATGACGACACTGAATAATATCTCCTTCCTCTCACAGTACGATTTAATGCTCATTTAGTGACTGGCAGAAGAAAACCTGCAAAGATGCTATTCAGATGCTGTCTGTGCCTTTAAATCACTTGACTTTTAT
>NW_015781012.1:0-1132 GCF_001515625.1 Sinocyclocheilus rhinocerous | reverse complement strand
ATGTCAACCATGCACTTCAGCCCCTTTTGATGAGCATGATGAGCTCATCATGGCCCTCCCTGCAGGGCGGTGGTGGGCAGTAATGGAGGTGGAAGATCTATCGTACTCATCGTCTAAGAAGAATGAGTGCGGGGACCTCACTTCAGACCAGTGGTGGGGAATAGTGGAGGCCCCACAAGGAGTACCTGTTTCTCCTAAGTACCAACAGGGAGAGCCTGTTTATTTAAAATAAATAAGCTTTATTTAACAAAGGATGTCATCTTGACACCCTTGCCCCTGAGGTCCCTAAAGGGACCACTAACTACTGCAAAGACTTTGAAAGGAGCAACAGTGCCTGCCTCATCCCCTGGGGAAGCACCTGTTCACCCCAAGTCCCCAGAGGAAACGCCTGTGCATACCTCATCCCAAGAGGAAGCACCTGTGCCCACCTTGTCTCAAGAGGAAGGACCTGTGCCCACCTCGTCCCAAGAGGAAGCACCTGTGCCAGCCTCATTCCCCGAGGCAACACTAGTACCCACCTCAGGCCAAGAGGAAGCACCAGTGCCCACCTCGACCCATGAGGAAGCACCTGTGCCCACCTCATCCTCTGAGGAAGCACTCGTGGCAGACAGGTCCTCGCAGGGAGCACCTGTGCCTGCCAGGCACCGACTGAAGGGAAAACTGAAAATCCCTGAAAATATGAGGCTTTATCTAACAAGAGAAGTCATCTTGACACCCTTGCCACTAAGGCCCCCAAAGGGACCACCAGGGCCTGCCAAGACTCCAAAAGGTGCACCAGTGAATACCTCATCCCCTGGGGAAGCGCTTGTTCCCACCATGTCCCCAGAGGAAGCACCCGTGCATGCCAATTCCAAGGTGGAAACCCCCGTGCCTGCCTCATCCCAAGAGGAAGCACCAGCACCCACCTTGTCTCAAGAGGAAGCACCAGTGCCCACCTTGTCCCCTAAAGAAGCACCTGTGCCTGCCTCATCCCAAGAGGAAGCACCTGTGTCTGCCTCGTCCCCTAAAGAAGCACCTGTGCCTGTCTCATCCCAAGAGGAAGCACCTGTGCCTGCCTCGTCCCTCGAGGAAAAACTCGTGGCTGATGGGTCACTACAGGGAGCACCTGTGCATGCCAGGCATCAACTGAGGG
>NW_015781011.1:0-1132 GCF_001515625.1 Sinocyclocheilus rhinocerous | reverse complement strand
GGGGGCATCTAGGGGGATTTTGTGTGTCCCTCTGGTATTTTTATGGCTTGTTTGTGCAGTCTGAGAATTGGACATTGTAGTTTGCGAGAGAGAGAGAGAGACGTGGTACCTTTCCCTGTTTGTTGACTGTACAGTCATGCTAGACACTTTAGGGCCTTTAAAACTGAAGTCCAAAACTGAATGATTTCTCATATAATGCAGAGTGTGAGGTGTGTTTTAACTTTTCAAGATGATCTGATATAACGTTATCGCCCAGTTGGGACACCTGAGTCATTTCCAGCCAGGGACTAAAATATCATATCAGGTTGGTTTGGACCAGTTTTATTACAGTTTTACATTTTTAATACATTATTTATTTTTCAATTATTTTATTATAATTTTGCATTAAATTTTTTATTTTATTATAATTGTTTTAATTATTTGTTTTTGTTTTTTGATATTTTTATTTTTCATTTTCAATTTGTCACTCCAATTTGTGTTTTTTTTCATGAGTTTTCTAGTTTCAGTTAATTTAGATTTTATTTTATATTTGGGTTTATAGAATTTAATATTTAGTTAAATATTTTAGGCATGGCAAAGTTAGCTTTATTTAATTATTAAATTTTTACATTTCATATAATTATTATTTAATTTGTTTAATCTTCATTTTCATGTTTAATGCAGGCAGGATTTATTATTATACCGTTTTTGTATAAAAAATCCAAGAAACCATATAGCAATGCTCTGGCAACTATTCACAACACTCTAGAATCATGTCGTTGAATGCACTCAAACTACACAAGCATTTTCTTAATTAAATGTTCAAATTTAGCTGTGTATTATTTAATGGTGTCGACCACGGTTTATGGTGGATATTTCACTCTGATGCGTGTCTATTCATGTGGATGTGTGTGTTTTGTGAGTGTTCATGGCCTTTCATGTGAATGTATGTTTGTGTGCTTGTGTAATTGTTTCTATTTGTGTTTGTGTGAGTAATATTGGGACATTCATACACGTTGATATATAATAAAGAAAACCGGCCATTCTTCAGAGGGTTCTGCTCCAGTGTCAGAGTGGCAGCGGTTGCCATGGCGCTGTTTACAAACACTTCTCCCTCCCTTTAGCCTTTCTTCCCCTCAAGCGGAGGGGCTGG
>NW_015781010.1:0-1132 GCF_001515625.1 Sinocyclocheilus rhinocerous | reverse complement strand
AAAAAAATATTCTAAATGTTTCTATTTCAGCACCGAACACAGCTTATGATTGTGATTGTAAAGGCTTAATGTTGTAAGTGTCCCTAAATTATTTCTCAGAACAACAACTAATCTATTTGTGAACACACTGACATTTTCTCTCTATTTTGTTTGAAGATCTGTTCATTATTCAGTAATTTTCTCCAAACCACAATGTCTCCTACAATTGAGAAAAGTGATTGTAAATGGACAGTTTCTCTAATCATCCCTATGCAAACCATCTGGTATACAATGTGCGTTAGCGTAAGGAGTGACAGCTCGACAACACCTGTTGTGCAGCCAGCAAACAGAACAGGACACACTGGATTGGCACAGACTGGACTGGTTCGCATCCACCCCGGTCTTATTATCAGAGCGCTCAAGCGTCTGACACACAAAGGCTTATTGTGTAACTGAATGAGCGCTTTACAGTCGCCCTGTGTAAATGCGTATTAGGGGTCAATGGTAGGAGTTGTTATATTCATTATGACATTCTTGTGCGGATTGAGGCAGAGGGAGAGGGCTTTACATAATTACGTTCATGCTTTTCACGTGAAATGCTCCTTTAAAAGAAGGCTTCGATCGAACACATTGAGGCATATCGCGCGCGCGGGCGGACTGTGATTCTGCACAGTTTGGTACCAAAATTGCGTTCAAAGTGGTGACGTCGTATCCACTACCGGAGGGATTCTCCGAGTTGGATGTGTTCTCCCTGGGATCTTGTCTGCTCGTGGAGGGTAAGAGTCGTGTTCAGGTTATATTAAAATAATAATTATTATTATTACAATAAGAGGATCGCCTGCACATCTTACTTTGTGGATATGCACAGCCTCTATAGGATGAGCTTTATCCAGGAACGATAGCATAACGTTTGAATAAATAAACACACAGCGGTGATTTAACTATCTATCTGAAGACTGTCACTGCTATGTTACTGTTGTGTAACCGCGCTGTTTGGGGTCTCGAGAAGGCTCTGAATGTTCACACGTTTTCTGTGTCCTCTGAAGGTCTTCTCGGGTTCTTCCTGAATGCTGTCACCGTTGTTGCTTTTCTTAAAATAAGAGAATCGCGGACCCCAAGTAATTTTCTCGTGTTCAGTCTGGCCATGGCAGAT
>NW_015781009.1:0-1131 GCF_001515625.1 Sinocyclocheilus rhinocerous | reverse complement strand
AAAAACAAAAGTGTTGCGTTTATAATTTTGTTCAGTGTATGTTTGCCTTAGTAAGCACTACAATTCAAATAATAATGACAGATATAGTAAATATATTTAAGGAGAATATATTATTATATTATATAAAATGATTCCGTTTCTTCTTCCACTGTAACATCTAAACAGACATTGGCATTAATAATAATAATAATAATAATAACAATAATAACACTTTGTTACAGTGTTGTTATTGTTTCCTAAAACTAAACAATTACAGTTGTCTTTAGTAATTGAAATAAAGCTGAATAAAATGTATAAAATATGTTTCATTTTGGCAACTATCTGAGATAAAAACTACTAAAATTACTTTTTAAAAAATTGAGTAAAATATTAATATTTGCCTATTGTTTCTTCATTCATTGTAACCTTTAAACAAGCTGTTGTTTAACTGTGAAACACACACACACACACGTGTGATGTGGGAGCGCTGTAGGGGGCATCGGTCAACGGCGCGCCTGTATCATGTGTGTTTGTGACGGCAGAAGGTCAGCGGGCCGCAGTGACAGGACGTGCAAGGGATCGCTGAGTGAGGAATCCTCATATTCCCAAACACTAGCTCACTTTCAACCCGCCATTGTGATTGAGCATCCAAAGCAGCCCTCCTGAGGAGTGCTTACAGTCCTGAACACAACACTGAGATCCTCCTCCTCATCAGCATCAGCCAGTGGGTTAAACACCTGCCTCTGTTTCACAGGTGCTCCTCTTTAAACCCCACTGAGCTGAATGAGGAAAGCTGACGGCCGGGAGAAGCTATAATTCAGCGAGTGAGTCTTTCGAGTCATTCTGCTGGAGTCAGAAACGCTGTACACCTGCGTACTGTAATGCATGACACATACTGTGATGTCTCAATAATGAGCTGCTTAAAGGTCTTTAGATAATTAGCTGCAGGTGTTTGAGCACATGTTTCGTACATTGTTCAAAAAGCAAAATGGGAGAGAGTAACTCAGCATTAAAGGTGCAGTGATACTAGACTTTAAGCATGTAGATTTACTAGAGATAAACTGAAATTGTAACCCATTATTGGTTAATTCAGCATCTTCCTTTTAAATCTCTGAAGAATAACACCTAGTAACACACTTACTGTGTGTTTAA
>NW_015781008.1:0-1132 GCF_001515625.1 Sinocyclocheilus rhinocerous | reverse complement strand
AAAAAATGATTTGATGTTACAATTCACTGAGATAATATTTTTGAGTTTAAGTTGACGCTATCAAAAGTGAGAATTCATCTCTTAATTCAGAATAAACCGCAACTGTTTGGTTTTCTTTTAACACGATGCAAAAGTTGTTGTTTACACAAACACACAGAAAGGAAGCAGTGGTTTTTATATTATTTCTGCATTGTCTACATGCATATGTGAGAGCTTTTTGTCAAAATAATATATGAGTAGCGCTCAGTCAAAAATCTTTGTCTTTAATTCATTGTACTTATTAGATTGGATACCACTTTTAGACTTTAAGAGCCACCATTTCTTTGCAACAACCTTAATGTAATGAATTTAGGCCACAACAACTATTACTAACAGATGATACTGTGTATCACATTATCATTAACATATTATATATTCTATATATTATCCAGAAGTTGCCATACCGTTTCTGTGATACAGCAGAATGAAGCAGTAAAGGTCACGCTAGAGCTGGAAAACTTGGCAGGGCTTTAAAAGAACTCAGTGTCGTCCTCCCCTGACACACATTTGGAGAGCATTGCGCACATAGCAACCAGGGTCTCTATGACAACGGCAGGCCTTGTCATCTAGGTGCGGACAGGAGTGAAGCCGCTGATCGAAATCCCGAAAGCGTTATGCACTGCAGATCTGCTCAGTGAATCTGCACAGTAATAGATTATAGTCTCTCCAGCACTTCAACACTGATTTGCCTTTGAAAGATCTGGACTAAAGTCAAGCAGATTCAAAGCAGGTTATTTGCTCTTTAGCCGATCCAGACTATGTTTGCTTTATTATTGTTTGAGGAAGCCGCAATCTGTCTTTCTTTTACTAGACATTATATATTGTTCTCTCAAATATTTACTGTGGCAATGAATAATTGCTCAGTCTCGAGTGCTTTTGTCAGTATTCATACTCTTTTGTTTGGATAATGTTTGCCCAGCCTGTTTACGCCAACTGACAAAGTCTGAAACGGATTTACAACTGATAACCCTTAAAGACCTGAAGAAATAGTCAGAGGCCGTGGGGTTCAAGAGTTAACAGGACTGTGCCATTTAAGAACAACTTAACAAGCCTTCAAGTGATCCGAGATCAGATTTTGCCCTATCACGCTCAT
>NW_015781007.1:0-1132 GCF_001515625.1 Sinocyclocheilus rhinocerous | reverse complement strand
CTTGAAGTTGCTTTCTTTCTAAGGAAGTGACACTATCTCACTCACTGAGTTTGTTGGGGGGGAAAAAATAATGTTATATGTAATGGATGAACCTTAAGGCATCACTACCTTTTTGCACCAATCAAGTGAATGCTGCTTATAAATTAATCAAGTCTACATGGCTTTTTTTAGAACTGCTATATAGGTAGACATGAGGTTTAGTTCTGGGTTTTAAGCAATATTGGCAGGGATGGACTGCTAGGTGGTTTTTGATACTAAATTTGTATATTTTAGATGTAAGGATTCACCGATATTAAAGTTCTGGCTGATACAGATAAGCCAGTAATTATTTTCAAATTATATAACTGATAAATGGATGATACCAAAATTCTGTACTATTTAAATAAATTATATAAATAAATAAAAAATGCTGGAAATAAAATCTACACTTATATAAAAAAAAAATATATATATAGCAAATACAAAAAACTAAACTTAGTCATTTTAGGTACTACAAGTGAATTTATGTATCACAACATTATAATATACAGTATGAAAAATCAATATTGGTTTTGAGAATAGGGGGAAAAAAATTAACTTAGATGATAAAAGCATTAGATTATAACATTATAAAATAAAGAGAATTAGCATGAATAAATAAATACCCAATACGAATAAATAAAAATTAAAATAAATTAAAATTATTAAAAATAAATGTAAAGTAAATTTTTTGGGGGAAGTCAAAGTTATTTTCTGTGGTAATCAACTATATCACAGATACTGCCAATACAGTTTGTCCTGAACAAATCCCATCTCTCTTAGTCTGTTCAGGGAGTACATATTACTTGATATTAAAATTCTGGTTTATATAAGCCAATAATTATTTTCATGTTATGGCAAATAACCGATAATTGTCCGATATTAAAATTATATATAAAAAATTAATTGTTTTGCATGCTAAAAGTGAGACATTGCAACATTATATTGTACAGTATCAAAAATGTATATTAATTTTGAGATTTACGCAAAGATTACATTTTACAGTGATGTTAGTTAATTAGAAATTATTACATTAACTTCAGGGGGTATAAGATGATGATCTAGACTTTCTAAATGTAAAAATATGAAGGAGGAACAGAGAATAAACACTATC
>NW_015781006.1:0-1132 GCF_001515625.1 Sinocyclocheilus rhinocerous | reverse complement strand
AAAAAAAAAGTAAAGCAAACTGTAAAAACATGACAGTACTATGTACTGGGTGAAATCAAATGAAACACACAACAATAACAATAAATTGTTTATTTTAGAGATTTCCTGTATGAATTATTAATTTAGTCATGTACGGAATATTTGGGTCCTTAAAAAGCCATTTAAAAACTGTACAAATGTCCCGAGGCTGCCTGCTGGCGTTTATTATAAGGCGAGGCGCTGTTCTACAGATGACGGACAGCTCGTACAGCCAATGAAAGACGCGACGTCCATTCGACGGCCAATGACTGACCCGCGGGGGCGGGGCTAACTCGGCCGTTTTATCCGCACACTCTCTCGCCGAGCAAAAGGAGAATCCCAAAAATGACATCCAGCAGCTTTCCAGAAGAAAACCGCGGCGTTTAGAGAAGTTTCCCTCCTCACATTATCACGGATTACAGCTCATTCTTCAGATATGTAGTCATTAGACGTCGGAAATGAGTATTTAATACAGAAGGACAGTGTTTCCACACAACCGTTATTTACGCGGCTCTGATCGCAAACTCCTGATCCTTCTTCAGCTTCAAATCGGACATGTGTGATTTAATGCCAGCGGCTCAACCGGCCGAAAAAATCGGCAAAATGAAGAAATTAAGAAGAACTTTATCGGAGAGCTTCAGTCGTCTCGGTGAGTGTCAAAAAACACGGTAAAAACACGGTAAACTACGCGCCGTTATTGTTCGCGCGCTCGTCAGTTCTGCAGCAAAGTTTGTTTTCACTGTAAACGATCGTTTAATAAATCAAAAGACGAATATAAACATTAAAATGAGACTGAAACGGATTGAAAGTGTGAATGTGAAGTGCAGATGTTGCGCCGGAGCTCCTCACAAACCAGCCGGATATAGAATTCAGAATAGAATTGAGTAGAATATGTGTGTCGATAATGCAGCGATGGTATTCTCGCCTGCATTAAATGCAAAGACAATAGACAATGTTTGTACAATGTATGATTTTTTAAGGCTTTATTAGCAGATGCTGAAGTGGTTTATGCATCTCAAAAACATGCAGGTCACACTTCACCCCAAAATCAAAATACATTATTTATTTTTCATAAAGTAAAGCCTATGATGTACTGTAATTATATTTATAAATA
>NW_015781005.1:0-1132 GCF_001515625.1 Sinocyclocheilus rhinocerous | reverse complement strand
TGAAAAATATTTCCGATATAAACCTTTTTTTTTTTTTTACAGTGCTTGTCACATGGTTATATTAGTAAACTAAAACCATAAATATATTTCCTTTACTTGAAATAAATAAATGTTAATGGAAATAAAATACATAAACTTATTTTATTTCAGCTAGTTTACTAGGCACTAAACTAAATTACTAAAACTTTAACTAAAATTAAAATGAAAGCAGAACATATAAAAACAACAGCAAAATCAGTAAAAGATAGATGTGATGCTGCCCAAGATACCAAAACAAGCCTTACCGTTTAGTCTACGTTTGTATTTGACTATTAAAAAGTGTCGCTATTTCTCATTATATTTCACAGTTTTAAATTAGCTTTTTCATTTTAGCTATATAAACATGCATTGTTTTCATAATGTTGTGTGTTTAATGCTGTATGCTGGTTATACCTGGGTCTTCAGAGTTCTTTCTATATTAAGGGCCTTCTCGTAATTGGCCTTTACTGTGCTTGCCAGCTCCTCCTTCTCCGCTGCAAACTCTACAGGAAGACATTAGAAAAGTCATGATAATATGTAACGATAAAATGCAGGTTAACCAACTGGAAATAACATTACCTTCTTCTCGAGCTTGGAGTCTCTCGTTCAGTTCTGCCTTCTCCTTACTGAGGATCTCCGCATCTTTGGTAAGGGTTTTATTGGATTCCTCAAGCTACGTGAAAATGCATTATAATCTAATTAAAAACCTCTGGTATAACCACAGAGTTAACAATAATGACGAGCTAAAACAACAGATGGCTTGCACAGGACATAAGAGATCTGATACGGAAAATGTGATGGAACACAAATGGACTGTATACATTGTTAGGGCCCTACGATTTCTGCGGAAGACGCGGAATCCAGTCATAAAAATTGAATTTTCCGTAAAACGCAGAATGTCACGGAATTTGTCAAAGTTTGAATGAATAAATCAAAAGTAGGTCAGTACACTTTAATCAAATGGCAATATATGGACTTGGTGTCTGTGAAATTCTTCAATTAAAATAGCAAAAATGCTATTTAAATATGAATCCTGCATGTCTCTGTGTGAATGAGTGGCGCAGACACGCGGTTTCACCTATGCGTGTGTGATGATCATATATATATATCATAT
>NW_015781004.1:0-1132 GCF_001515625.1 Sinocyclocheilus rhinocerous | reverse complement strand
ACTTTCACTTTCGGTGCACGAATACTAGGCCTGAATGAACGTGTCACGTGGCTTACGCAAATGAATATAAAATTATTATTATTATATTCAATGATTAGATCGTCCATAATAATAATAATAATAATTTACTCCCCGTAATGTTACAATCCTGCATGAGTTTCTATTAGGCAGAATGACAGCCTGTCACCGTTCACTATTATTGCATCTTTTTTTCTATTGGATGAAAGTGAATGGAAACTGTCAGTCCCTAACTTTCTGCATAACACCTTTGTGTTTGCCGGAAGAAAGAGAAAGTCTTTATCATCTCGGGTTATAACGGTAGACTTCCGTGTTTGTCGTGGTCAGAGAGACATGGATGAGAAAGCGGTGCTTTCATCCTTTTTTAATCGCGCTGTTTTATTTACCTCAGAGATCAGATTTCTCCACTTTTTAGAAATATGCTTGGAACGTGAGCAGGAACAACAGGGTGAGTTAACAACACTGACATTGAACGTTCGATATTCTTAGGGACCGTCTCTAAAGTTGCATACGACATTGGTATACACACTTCTAACTTCAATAGCATCCTAAATATCGAATCCTGTACATTCTATCACGAAATTCAAACAATGAAAGCCATTTTGACACTTTTAAATGTGACGTGACAGATCGCTTTTTTTATATAGACTAGGCATGTTTGAATAAATCTGGAAAACTATGTGCAAATGAGTTGTAAACAGACATTTCAGTTTTTATTTGAGTGTAATTATGATATCCGAAAATAAATAGCAGTAATATAATAGCTCTGTTGTTAATTGTAACCTTTAATATTATAGTAATGTGATGGGTTCCCTGTGTAGTTAACAGCATCAGTTAGGAGAGATTTTTTTCATTGTTATCGGCAGATATCATTCTGAATAATCGGCTATCTGTATCGGCAGAGAAATTCAGTATCGGTGCATCACTAATATATCAGAGCTGGGCAAATTACTTCCAAATTGTAATCCGTTACTGATTCCAAATTACATGACAATAATTGTAGTTTGTACCGTAATCCATTACATTATACATGTTAGGTAATATAATCAGATTACTTTTTGATTAGGCCTACTTTTAGATTACTTTTGACCTAACTTGTTTATCAAATTGATTT
>NW_015781003.1:0-1132 GCF_001515625.1 Sinocyclocheilus rhinocerous | reverse complement strand
GCTATTATTACCATCACATTATCAGAACATATGTAGCATCATTTCATCTGTTTGTTGTGGTTTGCACCGTTGAATAGGCGCTGCACGTTTGAACGTGGCGCTTGCATGTTTATATGGCCTGCGTTTAGAAGATTAAAATTGACCTCTGTAATTTCTGATCCATTCAGTAGCATTGCAGGTGTTCATGAGTGACTCAGAACCATTATCATCGACAAAGAAACAAAGGCACACAGCTGCGGCGTAGAGCCTAGAGACACACAATCACACACACTCGCTCATTTACCTCTTACTCGCTGATGCAGTAGACAGTAATTTTATCACTGTAATTAAGTCTCTAATAAAAATCTCCACACACGCACAGCTCCAGATAAGTGTTTGTGTGATAGTGTGACAGACAGATGGTCACACTCCACTCTGGTGAGCACTAGCAACTTGCAAGTACTCGTCAACTCTGAGCATCTCCTTCGCAATAAGTCTTTGCTTCTAAAAGGCCCAAATGATCAGTTGTGACAGCCAGGTGTATTAGAAAGCGTCCCTAAAATTAAAATGTGTAAATTAAACAAGTGAGTGAAAAAGACAAGAGAGGAAAGAACTAGAATTAAAGGGTGCAACTAAAAAAAGGTTTCAAAAATGCTTGAAAAAAAAGAAATTGTGTTTTTTCTAATTTATTTAACAAACTTATTGTTAAAAATGTTGGTTTAAAAGTTTGTGCTTTTTTCCCCTTTATTAAATGTATTTATTTTATTTTATTTTTATTTTTATATTACATTACAGACCCAATTATGCCAACTTTTATCTGCTATTTAGGTTTTTTTTTAGTTACTGGCCTACTACAGAGGTAGGAACTTTACCTGCAAGATGTGGAAGAGTCAATGTTCGTGCGGTGCAGATGAGTCAATTAGGCCTAACTCTCAAGAACGTGTGTGGTATTTCAGTGCTGTGGTCTCATGAATGTTTTATTAGAGCTTTTGTGCATAAGCCCTGCTGCTCAGTAAACCAGGGAAACCTGTTTTTTAGACATAAGTCAACCTGCATGTTAACAAACAGATAGCACAAGGTCATAATAACTTTCCTGTCTTCCCGGATTCATCTTTTCTGGGTCTGTATTCCAGCCTTCCAGTCTCCTGCTTGT
>NW_015781002.1:0-1102 GCF_001515625.1 Sinocyclocheilus rhinocerous | reverse complement strand
TATATATATATATATATATATATATATAGCTGTGCTTTTTTTAATTAGTGAGTTTTTTTTGTTTTGTTTTTTTTAGATTCAGGGTTGTTATTGTTAAATAAACCAAATTTAAAACCATTAAAAATGTTGCTTGAATTAAAATAAACATCAGCTGGAATTAAATTAAATATTACACATATATATATACAGTATATATATGTACTAAAATAAGCAAAGCTAAAACTGAAATACAAATATATAAAAACATATATATAGACATTTAAAAAAGACAAATCACACAACAAAATTACTAAAACTTCAAATAAAAATGTAAAATATAAAATTCTAACTTTTAATCAACTAAAATGATACTAAAATAAATAAATAATGAAATAAACTGAAACCACTTAAAATAGAATAAATGTAAACTGAAATAAAATATTACAAAAAAATATTTTCATTTTGTTTTAGTAACTTAATGTACTAAATAACCAAGATAATAAAAAACTATAAAAATTAAAACCTATAAAATCTACATATACTTTCACTCCTTTTCTGGAATTTGATTAGATGTTGTAATGTTAAGATTTGTGTAATATTATTTTAATATTATATTTTTGTATTATGATATAAGGTAAAGACTATATTATTTCAATATATTATTTTAACATCATTCTCAATAAGACAGATATTTTTAATGAAGTAAATAGTCTATTTTGATGCTTTTTGCTGTAATATCTCACATGTTTTGTAGGAAATCTGACATACAGTAAATCAGACAGACCTGAGATATGACTGTGATTCAGTAAAACACAGACAGAAACGCTCAGCAGATGAAGATATCACAGGGTTTACTGCACAGAAGGATTATTTTAATTATTTATTGGACTGTCTCTCTGGCAGGCTTACAACAAGCAAAAATATGCTGCCCGCTGTCAGAAAATGAAGTTATTGCAGAGTTATAATAGAATTACAGTACTTTAGAGAAATTAATTAAATGTGTACAAGTGGCATCAGGCATTGAGAAACACATGCAGACTAATACTCAAACACAACATGCAAAGGAAAATATGTGTTATTATTTATGATAGATAGATAGATAGATAGATAGATAGATAGATAG
>NW_015781001.1:0-1132 GCF_001515625.1 Sinocyclocheilus rhinocerous | reverse complement strand
TTAAACTTAAAATGGTCTTTTCTGTTCTGTTTCTTTTTCAAAACTATTTCACGGCATTTGCTGCTGTATCAATACAGAAGCATCCATATTGATACGCGTATCAGCAAGGAATCTGTCACAGTATATTGCTGTATTAATATTTTGAGCACAGCCCTATTTAAAGCCTTGTTCCATGTGCCCCGTTTATACTTTGAGCACCTGCCCCTCCACAGGTCTCTGCACAGCTCTGGCTGTGAAAGGATGTAATGGGGTTATTTCTGTGCAGAAGCCTGAAACATAAAAAAGGGATGTGTCTTTGTTAAAGCAGAGAAGTTTCTGGAAAAGACACATTATTTATCAATACAGGGAAGTGAAGTCAGAACACCCAGTGTTCAGTTTCATGTCTCCCATCTATCAAACATGTACATTGCGCACTCTAAAAAGGTCTTGTCATAGTCATGCTGGTGTTGACACACTTTGTCCGGCTGACAGACAGATGATGCTTTTAAAGAGAAGCACAGGGCAATTTATTGGTGTGACCCACATTTGACTCTGCCTTAGCTTGCATTCTTTCTGGTTGTGTTCAAATGCATGCAGGACTGCTTCTATCATTTTCAGACTCTCTTTCCCCAGAGCTGACAGCACAACTTTGTATTGCATTGTTTACTTTTTTTGTTTTTACCCTCTTACATCAATCACTGCATCTTTTAACTCCTACAACAAGGTGTTTGCATCCTCAAATTGTAAAGCTTTCTTTTACTGTGAAAAAAAAATGTTGCACTCGACTGGATCTACAGATGCTACATTCACAGCCATCCTAGAGTCTCACTTACAGCCTAGAAAGTGTTAATCGAATCAGGTCGCGCAAACCATGTGTTATCAACTCACGATGCTTTGCTCTCAACACATGTGCAATCTTTAGTGTGAATCTTTATATGTGTGACTGGCGTAAAGGTTGTTGGTTTAGCCGTCAGCATCTACGCAAGGGTTAAACTATTAAGGCGTAAAAATATCAGTACTCTCATATCACTGTCATAACTGTTACAAGAAGCATAGAATAAGTCGAAGGAGCATATTAACACTATCCGGATGGGATTATTATAAAAATGTTAAACTGTGTTAAAATTGAGTTAATGTGTTATATATATATATA
>NW_015781000.1:0-1131 GCF_001515625.1 Sinocyclocheilus rhinocerous | reverse complement strand
GGTATGATGCAGTGGCGCTCATTTCGCCACGGCAAAAGAGAAAACCAACCTTAAAGAACTACAGAGAGGGACTCTAAGGGCAGAAATGGAAGGCTTCAAACTGAAAGGAACCGAGAGGTTGTTCCAAGTTTGTTTAAAAGGCAAAGACGCAGGAGAGGCCACTATGAAAAGCTAAAGGCTCCATGGAATCCAGCAAGTCACCAATCCAAAGCCAGCAGGGAAATCTATTCGCTCACTTCCCTGTTCTTTTCTCTCGCATGTTTTTCTTTGAGTTAACCGCTGAAGTTTGCTCTTAAGTCACTGTGTGTGTGTGCCAGTCGGCTGCCTGGTAGCTCTGAGAGAGCGGCGTGTTTTAGAGCCGGATAGAGGAACTGTACTTTGACCACAAGACAGGTGATGTCACTACCAGAGCTCGAGCATGTGTTGCTCTCCCTGCGTGACTCAGGCTCTGTGTATAAATCGCTAAGGAAATGTTTGCATCAATAAGCTGGGCTGTGTGTTGAACAAACAAATCCTATCTTTATTTCATGGTAGTCATTATGTCCTCTGGCTTTATCAATATATGAGAGAGCATATCTAGGACCCACACTGAATAATTTAATTCAAGAGTGTAAAATGTAAGAATAACACATCTAACATTTTTAATAAATAAGTTACGTTTAAAACTGAACTACTTTGAAAGGGCTTTCTCTCATTCTTCATCCACCAAACTGGTTAGTAACAACTGACTGCAGTTCCTATAGTTACTTTTTATCTTGGTAGAAGGTAAATAAGCTAGTGAAAGATCTGACAGCCTGTGCTTTCATCTTCTGTTTGGAGGTCAATAGTTAAAAAAAAGATTCAATATGTAACTCCATAACAACAACACTTTTACTTGAGGCCTAATCTACAAAAGAAAAAAGTGTGGCCTTTGAAGGTATCCGCTAGCCTTGTAATCTGTGAACTATCAACAAATACATAACAGAGCTACTCCAGACACAACAAACTGTAAAAGTCAAAGATTTCACAGCCAAAACATCTTAACGTTTTCACAACACACGGTTTCAAAAAGCACTCTTGCACAACCAGCAGTCACTAATGCCCGTTAGAATGAAAATCTCATGTAGTATTTAAAAGACTGACTGCAATTAG
>NW_015780999.1:0-1131 GCF_001515625.1 Sinocyclocheilus rhinocerous | reverse complement strand
CACCGGGAAAATGCCTGGTATGCCCGATTACCAATCCAGCCCTGGACTAGGGAACCGGTGTCAGGGTCATTGTCACCAAAGTCTCATTGATGCACTTGGGGAGTGAAGGCAAGTCTATCTGGTCAGATCACACAGAAGAGCTGCTGTAGCTCAAATTACTGAAAAACGTAATGCTGGCCATGATAGAAAAGTGTTAGAACACACAGTGCATCACAGTTTGCTGCGTATGGATCCTGTTTATCTGCAGACATTGTCTTTTAGATCAGATGGACGGCTGGGTGTGTGTCTCATATACCTGGGGAAGAGATGGCAGCTGGATGCACTATGGGAAGAACGCAGGCTGGTGGAGGCAGTGTTATACTCTGAGTACAAGAGATCAAGATGTTACCTTGGCCTCCAAATTCCCCAGATCTCAACCCGATTGAGCATCTACATGCTGGACCTGATCCATGGAGGCCCCACCTTGCAACTTGCTGAACTTAAAGAATCTGCTGCTAATGTCTTGGTGTCAGAGACCACAGAGTGGTGTTTCAGAGATCTTGTGGAGTCCATGCCTTCGACACATCAGAGCTGTTTTGGGAGCATGAGGGGGACCTACGATAATAAGCAGGTGATTTTAATGTTGCAGCTTATTAGCGGTTCTAACCTGGCTTAGAGGAAGATAAGAACAATATCGTTGTGGCAGTTTTTCTGGTGATTAAGGGGAAATACAAGACTTATAATCGTCACTGGTTCAACATGTAGCTCTTGTAAGAAATTAGCAGTGGCTGGGACAGACTTTCAGTATCACCTCTAATTAAAATATGCAATCTAATCTTGTTTACTGTCACGATCACCCATTGGAGTGCACATGACCTCCAGCAGAGGGCACTCCATCCATGACTTTTATTATTCACCAGGATTCCATTTCCCACAATCCTTTGCCCTGACTCATACCAGTTCACAGCTGCCTCAAATTAGTAGGACTATAAGAATAGCACACACACACACGCACACTCTCTCTCACACACTCACTCTCACACACACACACTCTCTTTTCACTGGTGATTGAATATTGTTTAACTCTTCCATGTTTCTTAGTTTCCATGTTTTGATCCCTGGACTGTCTCCTTGTTTATTATTGTTTGCTGC
>NW_015780998.1:0-1131 GCF_001515625.1 Sinocyclocheilus rhinocerous | reverse complement strand
TTTTTAATAAAAATAATTTGAATGCTATTCATTTTAATGTGATAATGTATTTGAGATTATTTTTATTTTTCCCCATTTAAAAAAAATGTTAATGCTAATTTTAGTGTGATCAATAATGTTTGACAACATATTTAGACAATCTTTTATGAGAATGCGTCACTGATGTTACAACCCTTGTACCATTAGTTAAACATTTAATAACAAAAGTCGTCTTTTACAGGCCTAATTAGCAATAACAAGAGGTTAAGAAATAATCAACAAAAACAATGAATATGAAAGATGTAGTTCGGCAGATAATGAAATGCTTTCCTTAAAAAAATGTTTATCTGTATTACACTGTAGTGTAGAAAATTTCAAATCGTAGAAAGTTTGAAAGGCAAAACAATTTAGCTGATTAGATTTGTGATGAATGTGCGCCAGCTGTGATGTTAACAACAGAACTATCCAGTCACACGTTACAATCAAAATATTTAAAACAATAACTGAACTCAAACCTCGTCGTGGTGGTGTTCGGCTCCTGCTTCTTCCCATGACTTGATCAATATAAAGCGGACTATTTTCTTTAAAACAGCGCGTTCACAAACTGCTAGTTAACTAGAAATTTCTAGAGATGGTCGCCATCAACTGTGCGCCTTAAAAAGCAGCCCGGAACAACAAACCCTTCAAGCGTTCCGCGACAAATAGTTCCTACCCTACCAAACATTACGCTCCGCTTACTGAATATAGCTTGAATGTCAAAATAAAATCAATATTAATAATTACACATCGGTGTCCAGTTAATGCTTCTGAGATACTTTAACAGCAAATACGAACTGCTTGCAACATATTTGTACTCGAATAAAGCAACGTTTTTCAAGTTAATTGGCTAAATCCGTGAAATAGTCATCTTTTATTTTCAGTCACAAGTAGGCTATTGTTTTGAAATCCACCCCAAAGAAACAGACTACAACAACTTTGCATGGATGTGATCTTTAATGAATGGTACATCCGATCCTAGCATTTTACATTCTAATATTGACATGGAATTAAGTTTACAAACCAGCTAATATACACAAAAAGCATTTAAATAACAGTGAATGATCATAAAAATAATTACAACGGCAAAGAAGTCTCCAGCATACATATAAAATA
>NW_015780997.1:0-1131 GCF_001515625.1 Sinocyclocheilus rhinocerous | reverse complement strand
AAATTAAAAATAATGCTTTGATCTTTCTGACGTCATACACATTTTAGACCATTTAGTTCAAACATTCACGCATGGTCTTAAAATACAAAGGCACTTTACAGAGAGCTTATGAAACTTACTCCCAGCAGGCTCAGCTTCTTTCCTGCGCCTTTCAACACCACCTTTCAGAAAAAAATTAAGAAAAAGAACAATGTGATGTTTAACGTTACAGTAAATCACTTGAAGTTGAGAAGCATAATTTCTGCACTACTAGCGCTACCTAACAGAACTGCATTTTCGGAAAGAGCTTTCTGAACACGCCCCCCGTCAGCCATTGGGCGAACAAACAGATAGCCACGCCCCCCAACGCACGCCATTGGTCTAAATCCGATTGGTCGAGTCAGCGTTGTGAGTAGAACAAAAAGGTAACGCCAAAGAGACACAATGTTTATAGTGTTTGAGAAAATTAACTTATAATGTCATACTTACAGTTGACATACATTAAGCTGGGATAAAATTAAAGTATGTTAACACCGAAAAAGTAACATATTTCATCTCTACTTGGAAAAAGGTTATACTTTTCCCAGCCACTACTAACAACTACTGTAAGTAACTGAAAATTGACAAGTGTGCGTTATGTATTCAGTTGCAGTTTAGACTGCTAGGTGTTTGTTTTTACATGTTACATAGCAGTTTCTATGAATACGGTACACTTTGGCACTTTGGTGACCCATTGTTTTTGTTTTAAAAAAAAAACGGGTCCCATATTTTTATTGTGAGACCCATTCGATATTTTAGATGAATTATTATTATTTGACATAAAATCGAATGAGCATGATCAACATTATAAAGGTTAAGTACCTCCTTTCACCATTTTGAAAAAGACAATTAATTTTCAGGCCCAAGTTTTAGGTGCTTTTTGTTTGAAAATAACATTCTGTCTTGTGTCATATATAATAGTATCATATCTCACATGCTAACTATATATATATATATATATGCGCAGAGTATATCATGAAGGTCATCTGTTAGATCGGATTTCATCAAGACTCTGGCAAAGACTGTGCTATATTTACATCTAACTGTATTGTTTTAGGCCCACCTCATTGTAGCTGTACTGCTCCCTTGTACCTTGCTGTTTCAACCTGTAAA
>NW_015780996.1:0-1131 GCF_001515625.1 Sinocyclocheilus rhinocerous | reverse complement strand
TCATCATATTCATCGTATTGTTCCTCATCAGTATTGATGCACTTAAAGAAAATGTAATGCTGAGGTACACTTTAAACTGAATTGAGTGGAAGCTGAGATGCATTAAATGCTGTGGTCATGTCTGCCATTTGACCAGCAGGATGAGCGCTACCAGCACTTGAGCGCCGAGGAGATGAGTGTTGTTGAGAAGAGTGTGTGTGAAGCTTTAGGCTGGATGAATACAAAGATGAACGCCCAGAGCAAACTTACAGTTGCTCAAGACCCAGCAGTCAAAGTAGCAGAGATCATTCAGAAGATTCAGGTTTGTGCACTTTTCCAGTAAAAATACTGTCAAGCTGCAAGTCACAATTATATTTTGCCCTGTCATTAGAGCGATCACACCAGTTTCTTTTATAAATAATGAATAAGAGTGGATCTCACAAAATTATCTCCAAGCGACGTTTAAAAAAAAAGGACATATTTTGCATATAGAAAATGAAGCCTAAAAAGAAAAAAGCCTTTTGGAAAAGGCCAAAAATATATTATTTTAATGACAGATAGTCACTTTTCATTCAAAAACTCTTTACTGTAATGATTGATGATAATGATTTTTTTTTGTTGCCATTATTCTGAATCATGACAAAACTGTAATATTTTTTTACTTTAAAATTGCATAAATTACATAAGGTAAAACAAATACTAATTAATTAAAATATTTACAGTATATATTTTGCATTTAAGTCATGAGATATTTCACATTACGGTAATGAAAGTTTGTGGATAAAAAGTTTTATTTTTGACTTAAAGCACAGCAAAACCATACTATCATGATGTATAAGTAATTTGAAAATTGAATTAAATTTAAAGTATCCTTAAAATATACAGTATAGGTATCAACATAGTAATATAGGACTTTTATTTTGACAGACTCTGTCTAGTTTCATGTTTTACTATATTCTAATTACTGATTGGTCAGGTAAATGAAATTAAACATTTATTGTAAATATTTTGCATTTAATTTGTGGGGAAAACACTTTATTTATTTATTTTTAACTTTAAATTTGCATAAATAAAAGGTGGCAAAACAAATACAATGTATCCAATGTATCCTTAAAGGTGGGGTAAGCGATTTCTGGTAGCCAATGTTGACAT
>NW_015780995.1:0-1130 GCF_001515625.1 Sinocyclocheilus rhinocerous | reverse complement strand
GTCTTTACCGTTACACTGTCCAGGAAACCTCAGTCCAGGAGACGGTCCTCCGCCAATGCGACCGTACCACGCTATTATTGACGGCACTGACAAGTAAGACTGAAGAGACATAGTGCTTCTGAGTGTCCAATGCTATGAAGTAGTGATAGTTTAAATTTAAACTGCATTTGAAACATGTTAAACTGAGTTTGAACATGGTGAATGATCAGAAATCATCAGAAAGATGAACAGCACCTGTGCTTCATTCACATCTGGCTCTGCAACTGATTCTTCATAAATGTTTTGTTTCTGTTATTATTAATTACCTAATTCTTAATTGATTTTATTTTACTTTACAGTATTTCATTTTGTTTTATTTTATTTTACATTAATTTTTTGTTTGTTTTACATTTAAATTTTAATTTATTTTATTTTAGATTATTTTACTTTACTGTACCATATTTAATTTTATTTTCATTGTAATTATTTCTGTTTGTTTGTTTATTATTTTTCATTTTATTATTATTTTTGTGTTGTGCGCGCTGCCCACAAGGCTATTGGCGCCAACATTATTATTATTATTTTTTTTAATCTTTATTTAACTTTATTTTATTAACCTTAACCCAACTGTAACATCACTACTATAAAGTATGTGAGATTAAGATTTGTTCATCCCTAACAGAGTTGAGTAATGATTATAATAATGATTTTTGAAGATAATTTAGTTAGATGGTAATGCTTTTACTTTTATATTTTATTTATTTTATTTTACATTTATTTTAATTTTTAATTTTACTTTTTTAAAATAAAATTTAATTTAATTTAATTTAACCCAACTGTAACTACTATAAAATATTAGGATTAGTGCCTCCCCAATAAAGTGAGTTGAGAACAATAAGCCAAAGGTACCTAAAAGTTAAATAATAATGAATACAAAAATAATGATACTGATGCTTTCATGTAAACGCTAATAGCATCAAGACGCAATTATGAACTGTACTCTTTTATTACATACTCGAAAGTACCAGTGAAGTATGTACTTTAAGTGCATCATAGAAGTGTGCTTGTTGAGATGTAGCCATTGTCATCCATTCTTTTATTATTTTTTTTATTTTATTTTATTTTATTTTATTGACTTGACTTGACTTGAC
>NW_015780994.1:0-1131 GCF_001515625.1 Sinocyclocheilus rhinocerous | reverse complement strand
GTCTACTAATCTTGAAGAGTCAAATAACTATGTTTACACTCCAAGCATGGATTAAAGAACTGCTGTAACTATTTCAATTGAAGTGGAATTACAACAAGTACATTCCACTGTGAAAAGAACAGAAAACACTTTTAAAGTACCTCTGAATCTCAGCAAAAACATAAGAGCACAATGTACTTCCTAAATGTAAAAGAAATTTAAAAGAATCTGCCTAGTCTGCATCACCATTTAGAAACATATTAGAAAAAGTCCTTAAAAAGCTCCAGCTAAACAGATCTTTGGATACTCCAGTGTACAGTATTTTAATAGCATAAAGAGCTATCACTCCTAGAAATTATATCAGTATGTCCCTGAGCCCCGTAGTGCTTTGCTTATTGGTCTCTGTTTGCCTCACACAGGTGAGAAAGGTCTACTGGGTAGTATTAGAAGAAAGCACAATCATTCTCACCAGTAATGATAGCTGAGCCAGCGCTAGCATAATGAGAACAACAACAGTTATGACAGCATGACCATCTCTAACAGTGTAGAAGAGCAACCTTTCTAATTTAAGATGGTCATGTGCTGCAATGTGTTGCATAAAAACACATTCAGTAACCTTACCTGCTTCCATTTTGTATAGTCTGCACAACAGAATAAAAGAGCAAGTTAAAGTGCACACTTAGAAATGAAGCACAGTGTTAATTTAACAGTGTGAGACATGTAAGAGTTAACATATTAAAAGTTTGAATCCAGTTAATTACACTCTATGATGATAAATCAAACAAATAATTTATAAAAATTCATATTTCCTCAAATTAAGGTAATTTAAGACTTTACAGACATGAAAATCATTGAATACACATTACAAAAAAAGTATAATTCAATTGATTTTTTATATAATTATTATTAACTGAAAAGTTCAAATGAAATTACTAAAATGAATCATTTTAAATGATTAAATGATTTTAGGCATCACAACATAATGTACAGTACAAAATATGTACATTGAAATAAAATGCTTTAATATAAAAATATTTATTATATTTTTAATTTATTTATACAATTATTTATAATAACAATAAATGAAGTAATATATAAATTAATACTTTATTATTTTAAAGATTATAGTGAGTGTTGGATGACAGCAAAATT
>NW_015780993.1:0-1129 GCF_001515625.1 Sinocyclocheilus rhinocerous | reverse complement strand
TGGGAGTCTGTGAACAGTTTGGAGTTATGAAACTTTATCTTTGGATAAAGTTTCACATATTCTCATCTGCCAGACTGAGCAGACTGTGGCTTGGTGTCTGTTTAACTATTCCACTTGTCTTTCCTAGCCCCAGTGAATCCAGGGCAGATGTCTTCCTTCTTTCAGAGCTTATTAATAGTGGGTGGTCAAACACCATGTTGAGCAGCCAGCGAGTGCATATACCTGCATTAATTAGCTTTAGCGTTAACCTTCATGCTGGTCTTATCCCAGTCTTACCTCGAGGCAGTGTACTCTGAGTGGGAAGAACACAGATTTGACACTTTGAAAATGAGACGTCTGGTACAGTGAAAGGTGTGATTATCATTATGAACATGTGGTTACTTCTTCTGACACGTGTACCTGGCAATAAAGAGAGCTCTTTTGATACATGCAGTGCAGTGCTGTTGGACATGTCAGGCATCAGGCAGCAGGCTTCACTATTCTGTTCTATCTGCTCAAGATGGGTTTTTTGATGCTGCTATATATAATTCTCTTTGCTCTGCAAGCTATATTGTCTGTTTATGACAAACTTCTTTTGACAGGTCTAATAATAATCAAAGATGTCAGGCAGATCTTTATAGAAGTCGTTTTTCCAGATGACATGAGATTTTAGTTACAAACCCAAAACTTGATGATACAGTATGACATTAGTGTCAGCTTTCAAATTGTCACATTAATTTACAAAATTCAAGCAATAAATGTTGATTTGGCACTCTTTAATGTGGTTAACAATGCACTACATTTTATTATACTTTATGAAAATGCACTACATTATGAAATTAAATATGCACTACATTATATATATATATAAAAAGATCTTCTTTATATTGACACTGAAATATAAAGAAATATATGAATACTTGAGTTTAACTTGAATTTAGAACGCAAAGTGTGCCAGTTCACGTTAACACAATTCCACCATTTTTGTGGACATATGACTACATTATTTTACTAGATTTGTAATGTGAATTATTTGTATTGTTGGCACAGAAACGTACAAGCTCGAGGGTTTATTATTATTATTATTATTATTATATAATCTGTTCGAACCCTGTTCAAATTTTATGCTGTTAATGTTGTGGCAATTTCT
>NW_015780992.1:0-1131 GCF_001515625.1 Sinocyclocheilus rhinocerous | reverse complement strand
ATGATGATGATGATGATGATGATGATGGTGATGAAGAGTAGCTCACTCTCACCTGATAGCGTCCCACACGTCGAACCCGTCCAGAGGTTTGGTTCCGTTTGTCGACGCCCCGGCCAGACCCACAATCGTAGGCAGCCAATCAGAGACGTGGATGAGCTCTCGACTGACAGCTCCCGGCTGCTCTATGAGTGGGCCGCTCACAAAGGCCACGCCCCTGACTCCGCCCTCCCAGAGCGTCCACTTCCTGCCACGCAGAGGCCAGTTATTTCCTCCCGTCAGGGTCTGACCGCCGTTATCTGGCAGACAGAGAGGAAACAGCGCCACCTTATGACGGATCAGCACAACTGCCAAATTAAGACTTCTTAAGAGCAAGCAAAGAAAGGTTTGAAAGTACAACTTCCAGCAGATCTCCATTAGTTTTTGATTCATCTTACTAATTGGCTTGAATATCTCTGCTCCAAACTAGATTATGGAAGTCTTGTTTTCCAGTGAAAATGTCTAAAGATTCATAAATCAGCCATACATTTCCTTGAGAAGCAAAATTACAAAATAAGTCATTTTCTGAGAAACGTGAGTTTCTGATTTAAACAAGAACAAATATCTCAGAAAAATCTACTTAATTAAAAGGAAACAAGTTTTCATTCCCCACGGACAGATATTTGTTCTTGTCCTAATCATAAACTCATTTTGTTTAATTTCTCATCAAACAAGCAGTGTTGCCAGATTGGGTGGGTTTCTTCTTTTGATCGGCTTGGACTGGTGGGTTTTTATTTGCTTTTTTGTTTGGTCGAGTTATTTTAATACATGTTTGTAATTAGGAAAGTAGGCCTATCACAGAAACATACTGCATTTTTTCTTTAACATCATTGGTTCAGCTTAACCAATCAGGGCTGGGTGCGAGAGACCTGTCAATCACTTTGCCTTCTTGTGTTGCTGAGACATGAGTGACGGGTTTTCAGTGCAATAAGGGACCAAATTTGAACTTGTAACTGTATATTAAAGTGACTGCAATGCCAAAGTGGCATAAATATAAGTTGCATCTACAGTATGTGCATTTTCTTCGGCTGTAGCGGTGTGTGCATGAGCGTGTGCGTTCACACTAACAGTTACCTCGTTGCACTAATTACGCTG
>NW_015780991.1:0-1131 GCF_001515625.1 Sinocyclocheilus rhinocerous | reverse complement strand
ATCAGTACAATAACAAAACTTTCTGAATTATGAATTGTGACAAAGTGGAAAAGGTTTTGACAACACTTTATATAATGGTCCATTATTTGCACAACACACAATCTGAAATTCAAATAAAATATTTTACCTTATTATTGACATAAAACTGTTGCATTTTAAGCTTAGTACAGTATAGCTTATACTGTAATATAATATTTTACACCATTAAAATTATCATTATTGATGTACAGTGCATTTTAATTTGACTGAATATACAAAATCTGAAAATAAGGCAAATATTTTACAGTACCTTATTTACAAAAGAACAGTTGCATTTTAAGCGTAGTACAGCATAGCTTAATATTTTAAGCCAATTAAATGTGGTTGTTATTGATGTACTGTACAATGTCTTGTACATTACATTTTAGTTTTACTGAATATACAACATCTGAAAATAAGGCAAATAGTTCACCTTATTATTTACACACAGCTGATGCATTTTAAGTGCAGTCCAGTATAGCTTAATATTTTAAGCAATTAAAATGATTATTAATAATCATTAAATCAAATACTTTATTTAAAAAAGATTGTTGAATTTTAAGTGTAGTACACTATAGCTTAACATTAAGACATTAAAATAATCATTATCGATGTATAGAGTATTAAACTTGTATATTACATTATATTTTTACTAAATATACAAAACGTAAAAAATAATCAAATAGTTTACCTTATTTTTTAAATAAAATTGTGTTGCACTTCAAGTGTATTACAGTATAGCTTAAGTTTAGGACATTTAAATAAGCATTACTGATGCACATCTTATACCTGTATTTTACATTCTAGTTTTACTAAATATATTTAAATGTGGTAAGGGCAACAAGACATTTAGCTGAACTTTAGATTCTTAACTTAAGTTTTGGCTGAAGTTAACTTAATATTGTATTTTTGCTTAATGCCTAATTTTAATGGGATTCGAGATCTAACAAAAATCGCTGCAGTACTATCCGATATGAAGACGGCAAGTGCCTAGGGCTTCAGGGGAAAAGCCTTAGAATGAGAAAAGACATACTGAAGTCTCCAGTGAGGAACAGAGCCTCGGCGGCCGGGGCCCACTCCTTAAAGACGAGGCTGTTGTCTGGCATCCGCTGT
>NW_015780990.1:0-1129 GCF_001515625.1 Sinocyclocheilus rhinocerous | reverse complement strand
GTGTGTGTGTGTGTGTGTGTGTGTAGCTGGTAAACAGTACTTATGTAACTACTCCTAATGGAGTTAAAGCTCTTTACAGATTAGTCCAGAATCATTTCTGAGAGTCTGAATGATGTGTTCCTGTCTCTTTGATTCTTAAAACAACACGTATATCCTGATGTCAGGATATACTTATAAATATAGTTAGAATGCATTTCTTTACAGTGTCTTAGTTGCATTGTAACTGTGTCTCCAAATTGTCTGAACTGTGAGCCGAATTAACTTTCTCAAGAAATTGGTGCTGTCTAGGGCTGGGTGATAAAGTCTGAAATTTACGTACATCTGTAAAATATTCTGTATATTTATTGCTCTGAAATGGCTTAAAAGGGTGTTTTTGTTCAGTTAGACTGAAAAGGTTTCACGCTACAAAATTGTTAGTAATGATGCAACTAACATGCACTTAAAATAAATGGCCAAATGAAAAAGGATTAAAATCATGCACAATGTTCCTTAAAGCTAAATATGCACGGAGTCATCGTCTTGTCCAGGTCTGTCTGATGTGTGATTGTGTGTGTAGTTTCCTCCTCAGAGCAACGCTGCGACAGACGAGCAGAAGGTCTTTGGCCTGTGGGAGAGCGGAGAAACCTTCGACAAGGTGATTTCTGAGAGCTGATTTTCAGGTTTTTGCATGTTAATTGTGTATATGGGATTGAGTATATGGGAATGCTTTTGTTTTCTCCGCAGCACCGGCAGGTTCTGTTCGAGATCTTCATGAAGAACTATCGCGTCAGAAGAAACGTGATCCAGTCGCGCCTCACGCAGGAGCTCGGTGACGCTGTCACCAAAACAGATGTGGATCGACTGCTCAAGGTGCCGTTACAATACTTCATTCTAGAGTTGTCATGCTACAAAAAAACATTTTAACTGTAAATACGTATTTTATTTAGTTTTTGTTGTCATTTTAAAAACAATGGTGTATAACCTTCTAGTATTTCTCAATTAAGTAAGCATCATTTTTCCAAAACCTTTTCCAAGTGTTAGACAAACAAATAAAAAGTCAGAAATAAAGTAAATAAATAACAAATTACAAGCAATAAATCAGCTAAAAAATAAACTGTCAACTGTTTTTTTTTTTTTTTTTTTTTTTTTT
>NW_015780989.1:0-1130 GCF_001515625.1 Sinocyclocheilus rhinocerous | reverse complement strand
ACAAGTCCACCATCTTCACCCGAATCACAGCACCGCAGACAGTTCGAGAGAACAACGGAGGAGAGATAGAGACGAGCAGTCAGACGATGACCATTTACCAGAGAACAACAGATCATGCAAAGCATATAAACAACAATCTGCTTTTAGCAACTACGCATTTCTCAAACCTAAAATGAGAGAGCTGCTTCCAATCAGTGACAATGATGGTAAAATATATTGTTGAAAATGACTTCGGCGCTGCGATCGCATGCTGATGCTATTGAGCTCCAGTGAAGGACAGTGAAGTGATGGAGAATTTATCGAGGCTGGTTTTATCCCGCACTCTGCACAACTGCTTCCATATTGATCACTGTTTACAGATATAATCACTTTCAGATTCATTCTTCATCAGTATGGCCTCCTGTATTGATTTGGTTTTACTCATGTCTCTCGATAAAGGCCCTGCGTGAGTGCAAAACCCAGGGAGAGAATGTGTGTGTGGCTCATATTTATGTATGTGTGTGTGTGTTCATTCAGGCTGTAATTCTGTTATGTTTTATGAGATATCGCTCTTAGTTTCTTTGTGAGTGTACAGTGCAGCACAAAGGTCTCCTCTGCAGGAAATAAACCCACTTGAGAAGATAAAATGTGATGGAAAAAACAAGCAGTAGTGATGTTAAGTACAAAATCATAACAATCAGTACATACAACTGAATTGAACTGAACTGAGAGATGCTTATAATGCACATAGATATACTCTTTGGAGAGAGAAGTGAGTTACTTATACATGAGTGTTCTCTTTTTTTCCTGTTCTTTCACCCTTGTCCACAAACATTAATGTATTATGATGAAATATATAAACAAACAAAAATGATATAGCATTTCAAACATTATTCAAACATTGTGTGTCTGAACATAAGGCCTATAAAGCTAAAACTTCCAGGCATTATAATCTTTTTTTTTTTTAACGAACATTCAAAATTTTGTTTTCACAAACTTTTCTTTTCTAGTTAAAAATTACAGTCATATGAATTACTTGGAATTATGGCTTTAATTCTACATTCAGATTCAAATTCTGAATCCTGTTTGTTACCTCAATTCAAATTCAGGATTTAAAATTTAAAATGCATTCTCAATTCATCTCCTAATTA
>NW_015780988.1:0-1130 GCF_001515625.1 Sinocyclocheilus rhinocerous | reverse complement strand
TGCCCTGTAGTGTCTGTCCTCCAGCATCATTGCTTATGCCTGGCCCATAAAGCTATCCCACAAGCCACCTGGGAGCGCCCAAATCAATCTGCAATGGAGTCACGTCAGCAGGAAAATAATTGTGCTCCAAATATAGCACTTTCCCTAAACCTTGTCTCCTGATTCTCCTGACACACACATCAAACAGACAGCAGCTCTAACAAGAGCAGAAATGCAAGAGTGTGAGATAGCAGGGCAAATAATGAATGCTTGCCAGGGTGTCTTTATTCGTTTGAGTAATTATATATATATATATGAATGCTCATGAGGTTTACCAAACCTGAGGTGCCACACACAGAAACACCTGAGAAGAAAAACCATGGCGACGTATTTTAGTCTCAATGCTGCCCTCCACTGGCAAACAACGACAACAACTACCAACTTAATGCATGTAGTGTAATCTGATGGAAAACATTTAGCAAACACATCAAACTTGTGTGCTCTAAAGTTGAAATATTGAAAATCAGACCTGTTTATTTTCAGACAGACAAAACAAAAATCTAATTTGTGGCTACACTTATAATATAAAGTATTATAAGTATCCAATCACAAATGTATTTGGGTCTTATTGGTGCATTTGCTGTGGGCCCATCAAGCTATTGCAACTCACTAATTGCAACTCTGCTGTCAAATCACATCTTTTTAGCAGACAAATTAAAGGAAGAATGATTGATTGATTACAAACCAGCTGTTGCTGTGTTGCCAAGCACAACCAGACAGATTTCCCTCTCCTCATGGCAACAAGACTTAGCAGCTGCAGCTTAAATCACTAGTGCTGGAAGCAAAACTAATGTATTTCATCTCTCATCATGCAGCAATTTAGGATTTCCATATGTACATATGTTATATGTAAAGCATATCGCAGATGCTAAGACATTAAGTACAAGTGTTCAACCAAAAATGAAAATTCTGTCATCATTTGCTCACCTTCCAAATATGAGTTTCTTTCCTCTATTCAACACAAAAGAAGATATTTTGAAGAAAATTGGTAACCAAAGGGTTGACGGTAGCCACTGACTTCCATAGTGTTATTTTTTTCTCCATAATATGGAAGTCAATGGCTACCGTCAACTGTTTGGTTACCCACATTC
>NW_015780987.1:0-1130 GCF_001515625.1 Sinocyclocheilus rhinocerous | reverse complement strand
AACATTTGAAAAGTAGTGTACATATCATGCAATTATCTTTATTCTCTTAATATCCATTACAAATTTACAAACATTATACTTAAGCTTAAATAAAGGGGTGAAAACAACACCTACTTCTTTATTCTTTCTCCAAAGCATGCAATCTCCTCCAGAAGGTTCTGGACCGTAATGACAATCTCTTGAACCATGTGAATTTTCTCCATCAGACCTTTTCTTTCAGATTCCTACAAGAAGAAACATTTCAAAAGACCAAGAACATAAAATATCATGCTTATTTACTGGAATAAATGAATTTAGTAATATTCTGAATAGGAAAGAATTATACCTTTTCATCTTCATCTTCCTCTTCATATAACTCCATGGTGTCCTGCAAAGGAAAGGCTTTATATTTAAACATTTATATCTTTTTTTTTTAAATAACATTTATATTTAAACATTTAACTTTATATTTAAAATGAAAGTTAACAAGAACTTAAAACATTAAGGTCATTAAATAATATCTTGAGATAACAATACATATCGTAAATATGAAATCTTTGCTAATTCATGTCAGTCTATCTCATTTAGTCAGTATCAAATCACTAAAACAAATGCTTAACTAGATCCTTACTCGTGTTGCCTTTGATTGCAGAATATCAACCAAAGTTGGTTATCTGGAGTTTTACTAAAATGTGCAATTTATCAAAAATGGACCCACTAGATCTCTGGTGACTCTCTCAGAGGCGATCTGGAGATAGTTCCATACGATGAGAAGGACCATGAACAAGGGCAGCATGTAGAAATCCCAGTACCACACTGTAACAACAAAGACCTGAAGGAAAACACATGCAGGATTTAGGCTTCATGAAGACTGAGACTAATGAAGGGTCACATATTTGTCATGTAGTTACACAATCCCAATGCTTCTCTTAACAGTTCACGATTGCAAATGTTACATGATTAACTATATATTAAAAGTATTTAAAAAAGTAGTTGCATTTTTACTGGACATGGTACCACGGTACTACCATTGTATTCTTTGAAACAGGCCTACCTTTTACGAACACTGTGCAAATACCAGAGTATTTGAATATAGTAATACCATGGTAGGGATATGCCGGTATCAAATTTTCATGTTGTGATTAATTGCT
>NW_015780986.1:0-1129 GCF_001515625.1 Sinocyclocheilus rhinocerous | reverse complement strand
ATCTCAAAACTACTTTACCAGGTCCATTAAGAAACATTGATTTCAGTATAAATTAGGCACTATGCTGTAAATCACTGTAGTTCTAAATATTTGAAATCTAAAAAAGTACAATCGTTACAAAGTCAAATGCATTGCTGAAATGTTTTCAAAATGAACATACAGCACGAAATAAAGTCAGTAATAAAATATGCATTTTCATTTGTTCATAGGCTATGCAGTGGGGTGGGGTCCAAAAGTCTGAGATCTAAAATCTCATTTAAACCTGTAATATCAGAATGATTTCATCAGTATGCACGGTGGACGTCATCAGTAAGTGGTTAGATGACTCTTCATTTAATTTCATTTACAGTACCTATCCATGATAACTCCATGTGGGATGTAGACGCACTCCAGATCCTCGCAGTAATGCTCGGGAGAGTTGAACAGGTCCAGCGGGTACCCGGGCCAGTCATCCGGGATCTGCAAAGCACAGCTGAGTTGAGCTGAGATGAGACATTTATGCATTTTTTCCCTTCACGTGTTGCAATGTTGCAACTGCGTGTTGGCTACTTTTACAGTGTGGTCACAAAGTTTATAATGAAGTACAATCCGCCAGCTTTGGTTGCACACTAACTTCATTTGCGATGCTTTTAATTTATTTGCAAGCGCACAAACCACAATTCCTTTATCCATGTCTGTTTGTTTGCGTTCCCGTCCTGCCATGTTGGATTCTTTCAGCTCGTTGAATGAATCGAACTCTTCTCGCGCCCACTTCTGTAGTGCTGATGACGACACTCGCCATGACGTCATCGGGAGCGCACACAATGGGTGTCACCGCTGCTGGCGGAGCTTGGCGCATCGGTATGTTGGGTGCAAGTGAGAAAAGTTTGGGTTCAGTGCAATCCATGTTCATTACACGTGTAGCTGAAGTTAAGTTATTTCCCCAAACAATACAAATAATATTCTCCTAAGCGTTTTTTTTTTGCCCATTGATTGTCTCAACTTCAGCTCTGCGAGATCCCATATCACTAGCCTAGAAAACAGTCTGTTTGTTTCCTTTTCACTGAATGCAGTCCACTTTAAAACATAGTATACACACTCTAAGAAATGCTGGGTTAAATACAACCCAGTGCTGGGTAAAATAGGAACA
>NW_015780985.1:0-1129 GCF_001515625.1 Sinocyclocheilus rhinocerous | reverse complement strand
GCTCTGCCAGCACTGTTGTTGTAGATTAAATCAGGGTTACTGGGCCACGAAAAAAATCCAATGTACCATGCTATTGAATAATGCTAATGCCAGAGCAGCCCATGCTAAGTCTTACATTGACACATTCACGAAGCCCATTCACTGGTGTGCAATAACACGTGAATCCTACAAAAGCTGGTGGAAACTGTGAGTGTGTGCCTAAAAGTGATTAGAAATCCCTAGATTGAAACTTTATTAAAGGTTTTTGTTTTTTGGACATGCCTCTATTGAATGCGAATAGATTAAAGCGAGCAGCATAGCTAACAAAAGTCACATTACAATTGATATATTTGCAGGTGTGATTATGTGCTATTTTGTTGTGTATTTCAGCAAATATGCCCATGAAGCGCCCTTGCAAATTTGTTATCTTGCACATGCAAATGAGCAGCCTGTGTTTGGGATCTTCGGAAATCAGGGTCGCATTACATTATAGGAGGTACACAGGCAGGTGTAGATGACAGCTGTTAATGGCATATTTTACATAGTCTATAACAGATTGATTAGAATATGCTAATGAATATTCATCAATCTTGTCCATGCTCATACATTAACACATTGTTTTCGTACTTTAAAATAGCCTCTCATTACAGACCAATCAAAATTTCATTTAAAATGCAGATACAGTATTATTCATGGATTGCCTCAGTCCCAAAACGGTCCGAAAATGGAGCTAGAAGAGGATCAGGTGGGTTTTAGTCCCACATCTGTGCGAAAGCTACGGCTGCAAAGATTTTTCCCTTACAGACAATTTAGCCATAATTTAATTTAATTAAAAATAAATGGCTTTGCAAGTCCAATTTTGATGCTGCTGCTAGTGTATATGATAAATTTTTGCACTAGCTTCAGATTAATTTTTAGGTAGTCAAATGATTTCCAGTTCAAATATGTGTATTTCTAGGTGCTGAGTTTTCTCCTCATGTTTAATCACCTTTACCCTTCACCAGTCCATTCAGACACTCCTGTGGTGAGACAAATTCATTTTTGTAAAAGAACAAATATTCCAAGTAGTTTCTTAATTAATATGAGGTCATAAAAGCCGAATGAATAATAGTCAAGTCAAGTCAAGTTTATTTGTACAGCGCTTTTCACG
>NW_015780984.1:0-1130 GCF_001515625.1 Sinocyclocheilus rhinocerous | reverse complement strand
CAAAACTGACTTAACACTGCCCTGTAACACTGAGTTACAAAACATCCAAACCTGTCTTTGACACACAGATGAGGACACATGTACACACAAATGCAGAAGTGAGTGACATAAACCATTAAACAAAAGGACAAAATGTTAATATTGCAAATGGTGGTGTTTCCGTATCTGTAAACATGTGACCTAGACATCTGACAGTGACCACAAAAGCTTCATTGTTCTTCAAAATGTATAGGAAGTAATGTGAAACATGCCGATGAGAACAAGCAAACAAACCTGTGCACACAAGCAAAGGCTAATAAAAAAGGAATCACATATTTAGTGGTGTTTATTTTGCTTAGGAATTTCTTCGCGTCATTTACTGACCAGCTTGTGGAGGAGAAGTATGTCATTATTATTTTTTGAAGTGATGGGATGTGATATTTTTTGGCTGATTTGATCGGATTGGATTACTTATTTCTGCCGGACGATAAAACAGGCAAGACATCAAGCAAGCGACCCAGGACTTTTCAAAAGGTACAAATATGTACCATTAAGGTACTAATATGTACACTTGAAATACTAATATGTAGCTTTAAGGTACTTATGGGCACCGTTTGGGGGTAAATAAGGTACAAACGTGCACCTTTTGAAAGGGTATCTTTGAGTTGTGCATAGGCAAGCCAAGTGTACAATATTTTGTACTTCATTTTATTATTATATTGCTATTTTATTACTTTGTTCTATTGTTTATTTTGAAATGAAATGAAATAAAACGGTTCATTTCTCTTTGCTTGTATCACTGAAAACAGATGCAGAGTCATTTGAATTAGACGACTCGTGCGCTCCCAGTAAATTTCCCTTGGCTCCTCGTTGGCGGTGATGAGTGGACAGGAATCCGAAGGAGAAAAATAAACAAGTGCTGCATTTGCCAAAGTATTACATCACAATCACCAGATTACCGGCATTGTTGGGCCAGAATTGGGGCGACGGTGCCTTTAACATGGGATATTTCATAACTGGGGCTTGCGATAACAAAAATCAGAAATGCAAATCAAATTAAAAGAGCTATTAGGTATTTTCAAACAATTAAGTAGACTTAGTTTAGACAAAGCTAAAGCTGTACTCAATATTTCTTTGCTCATTTTTGGGAT
>NW_015780983.1:0-1129 GCF_001515625.1 Sinocyclocheilus rhinocerous | reverse complement strand
GTTAGAAAGATTGACTGATGGAGACAACTGGAGAGCAGAGAGGATGAAAGGATGGAATAATGTTCGTATTGTTAAAGACAGGAAAGGATAGTACACGGCGCACTTTAACCTTAGGTGGATTGCTGGCTGTTACGTTAAAGGAATGATAAACATTTAGACAATGAGCTGGTATATCATTGGTCGCACTTTGCTAAGTGAAAGTATCTTAAGTCCATTGATAAAAGCAGCACAGCTGTCATTTACTAACAACACTGGACCAAAATCCAGTATTAAACATGAAAAAAGTCCCTTGAGTTAGTTAACCAGTGACTTCAGTGTCGCATTTCTCGGTAAGGTCACATTCCTAAGTGGGCATGCAATTGTCACAATCTTTGACAAATGTTTCATATCAGTCATGTTGGTTTGCTAAATGGAAGGGCACTGAAATAAGCTTTTAGTGTGATTTACAGTTATTTTAGGAAGTGTTCAATTATCAATTCCTTTAAAAGTTAATTATGTGAATGTTAGTTTCATCAATATTCTAGAAGAAAGTGGTAGCCTTTTAGCCACTGCTAATGGAGTCTTCTGAGAATGGCTTCATAATGGTTTCAAGCCATCCTGCATCATACATCAACAGCCTAAAGAGCTCATAAGTGGTGTTTGCTAAAGCAAGTATCACTATTGTTAATGCTCATACTTCGGGATAAGGAACAAACCTCTAACCCCAAGTGTTTTTTTTTTTTTGGAAGCATAACATGTCCTGTACTATTTGTGTTATGGTCATAAAAGACTCAAGCTTGTTGATGAGAGTAAGCAATTAAAATAATTTTAAATGGCAGACAATGAAACTGCTGAATGAAAATCCCATAGACTTATTTAAGGAAAGGCCTGTGAAATCTGGTTATGAAACAGTTTACAATCATACCGTACTAAATTGCATTTTACTGGAATGCTACTGATGCTGTTTCTTGTCAGCCATATGCTGGAAAAGCGCTTATCTGCTTATGACGTATCATATCCTGTATCTCGTTCCAAAACTTTAGTCCGTTTCAAGTGAGGGTAGTATCTCAACAGCTGTTTATGACCACTATTCATATACTGCACACCTTTAAAGGGATAGTTCACCCAAAAATTTAAATTACCCCATGAT
>NW_015780982.1:0-1130 GCF_001515625.1 Sinocyclocheilus rhinocerous | reverse complement strand
ATAGAACAATAAAACGCACTTGTACTCAACTGTGAAGCCTGACTGCAGAAGAGTTACAGCACAGCTTCAATTCATAAAATTGCTTTCACTGAATTCTGGCTTACCAAAAGTGACGTCACAAGGTTTATATGCTCTCCTTTTCGACACAATGCAGTAATCCTACCAGCAGCCATTTCAGTGGAGTCATGCTGGGTAGCTGTGAAATGGAGAACGACCATATATTGAGAGCTGATGGGAAACCAATTTTCTTTTTCTCGAGGGAACACATTTCATACGGTTGTGGTACAACAAAATTGTCTTGAAAATATTAAGTACCAACAGCAGAAAAAAAAAGGTTGTCCTATAGAACCTGAGGGATCATGGACATGGTCAATAATGCTGCGGACACCAGTGCCTTCATACTGTTAGACACTCCCATTGAGTGCATGTGTGAGTGAAAATTGAGGTCAAACTAATTTGTACCTCTGTCTCTCTGTCAAATCATAATCCAATCCATAACCTGCCACTGAAGCCCTGTAAAAGTAAATGCATAATCCCATACAAGCCTGGGTTTTCACAATAAGCCTGTAACCTACAGCTAATGCCTTGTGTTATATATAAAAAAAGTTAATAAGTGATATCCCAAATCAAGGTTTTATCGTTTTTAACTGTAAAAGAGGTTTAGCATGCAAATGAATGAGACCTGAATTATAATTATGACACTCTATTTGTATTCAGGACCATACAACACAATCATAATCCTGATTGCATTTGCCGCTCAAAGTGGATCTTTTGCCTGCGCTTATCTCCTAATCCAGAAGTAGAAAGACAGGATGTGACGCTTTATGAGAGAAAAAGAACAAAAAAGAGATAAGAAAACAGAACCAGCAGGTGGTCTCTAGGGTGATTCCTCTGTTACTTCTGTCACTGTGAAATCAAAGAGCAAAAAAGCAATGTCAGTCACATTCTGGAATATCTCTGAAGCAACAAATTAATGTGTATTGCTGTCTTGGAAATTGCTTTTACAATTCCATGTTTTAATCATGGGTAATTATTTTTTTTTTTGTATATATATTAAAGAATAGTTCAGCCCAAAATGAAAATTTGCTTAAAATGTACTCACCTTCAGGCCATCCAAGATGTAGATGAGT
>NW_015780981.1:0-1130 GCF_001515625.1 Sinocyclocheilus rhinocerous | reverse complement strand
GAGCTGTTCGTGGTGCTGAAATATGGCGCTTGCGCTTTTCGGTGGTGTCAAACGCAGGCAAAATGTAGTTTTAGAGTAAGTTTTAAATTAATATAAAAGGGAGGATTAGCGAATTGGAGGGCTTGTGTTTTTAAAAAAAATCATGCACAGTTGAAAAAATATTGAAATGATAAAAATGTTAGGATAAATGATCATTAAGTCTTCGACATCGTGCTCCACTGTAAAAAACGAGCTGTTTTAGCTGACCTAACTCTTAAAAATGAGTTCTTTCAGGCATTGTAGTCAGGTTGATGCAGGCATATTAAATATTTCATTTGACTTCAATACACGAGTTAATTTAGTTCTTACCATAAATAAATTTTTAGATTATTCAGCAAAACATTTTATAGTGTAAGAAGAAACATTGATCTCAAAACTGAACTCCAAGGCAGACAGCATGAAGCCGAATGCAATAAAATTGCAAATTCAAATTTCTTTGAAAGATTCGTTTGTAGAAATTGTTATAAAATATAAAACAAATTGAGACTGATGTGTGCATTGTCGGATGCCACAAACTCACTCGATGGCACTTATAAACTAAAGCTGAAAATGAAAATCTGCTCTTTCTTAATAAGCTGTCGCACCAATAAAGCGTCAAATTATAAAACAATCCAAATGCACGTCTAGATTGGGAGAATTTTAATGCCAGTCAAATCATACGAGTCATTCTTTCCCAAAGAAAATGTCCATATACTCACTGCGTTATTCTCTTCGTTGCCAAAAGCCAAACAGTAGCAATAAATGTTTCTTTCTCCAGCAGCACTGCAGCTGCGACCTGCTTTCATCAAGTGCTTCCCTGAAAAACCCCGATAGCTGTCTGAAAATATTGCATTTTATATCAGCAAAGCGCGATTAATATTGCATCACCTACATATAACATATCTTTTTTAAAGGCAGCCAAATGTAAAGCTCCCCACCCCTTCCCCCTTGAATTTTTCTTCAATATTACAGTGAGGAATATCTGCAGTGCCATTTTTTATGAATAAACAAACTTTTGAAATTAGACGCCTTTCTTTGGTCATTGTGAGGGTGAATAAAAGACACTGTTTGGAGACGGCCTGGTCTCAGGCTTCATTAAATGTTTATTGTCA
>NW_015780980.1:0-1130 GCF_001515625.1 Sinocyclocheilus rhinocerous | reverse complement strand
TTTTTTGACATAAAATACAACTAATACTGTGACAGAGTTTTAATAAAGGAATAGAATAATGACAATGACCAAATACACTAAACTGAGTGTTATTTGGTGAGGCATAATGGTGAGGGAAAACAGTAAAAAAACTGATCTTAAAAAAAAAACCTTACCAGTTTATTTCCTAAATAAACGTCTGATGCATGTCATTTGCTGAACTGCCACATTCACTCCCACTGCTCCAGACCAGCGTGCCACGGGCCAGCCGCTCTCTATGCTGTAATTTGTGACTATATTGTTTGGAGTCCCATCAGTTGTGCGTTTATTTGCGTTTTTATGGCTGCTGCTCCGGGAGGCTCTGCTCAGATTCATAGCCGAGTGATTCGGTCCCTCTTGAATCATTCTGCACGAACAAACTCAATTACAGCTGTATGAATCACGGCTACATTCAGAAACACGCTCCCCTGTCTCTTGCCAGAAATTGCTCTCTCCCATTATTGCACTCCTGCAGGTCATTAATGGTGCTGTTTATCAGAAGATCATCTGCATCTGTTTTGACTCTTATTGTGGATATAAATCAGCGGATAAGCTGTGAAAGGGAAACTGTGTATGTCTGTCTTACCCGCAGGAGTTTTACTTGAACATTATCTTTCATGTATTATTTCTTCATGGACACTAAACCGAAATCACAGCCTGTTTTGTATGATTATCAAATCACCAAGGCTGCGATTTAATTAAATAAAAATATGCACTGCATGATTTATCGTGAATCGCAGCACTGTGTTCATTTACACGTGAGCAGCTCATGATCCGTGTTTTCAGTGTCTCAAAGCAGCTCGGTTCACTTTAAATACTGCTCAATGAACTCCATTTTGCATGTTCTGTGAGTTTGGGTCAATTAAAATGTGAATTTAGGAACGCAAAACATGCCAACCATCTTCTTACACATGTAATGAGAAGCGCTTATAAACCAGCTGCTTCAAGAGAGAGAGGCTTCAACGGCTTTTAAAACTTGATGGTTTCACTTTTAAGCCAGCTAAATATTGGAATCATAGTACACAGTTGTACTTAAAAAATAAAATGTATTATTTTTATTAGTAGTATTAAACACTTGACTTATGTTATAGTTAAATATTACAATAGCATTT
>NW_015780979.1:0-1129 GCF_001515625.1 Sinocyclocheilus rhinocerous | reverse complement strand
TGAAGTTGTATCTCCATTCATCATCTGCATGTTGTCAACACAAACCGAAGCCCTCTCAAATATAAACAAATCTGGCCGTGTAACACAGAGATAACACAAACCACTGCATCCATGTCAATAATTACAGCAGATGCAATCTCTCCCTGCGGAATAGAATGGATGAATCTGTCGAGCACTTCACATACGTGGATAGTCACAGCCCTCCACTGTGCATCCACTACAGGAGCATATTTATCACTGAACATCCTGACGGAAACCCAAAATGATGTTTATACAGTAGAAAATATGGAGCAGGGGGGCTTCAGTATGTTTGATGGGTTCCACCCTCCAGAGATTTAGGCCTGTCAGAAATGTGAGTTTATGGATATTGGGTTTTTCAGAAAATTCCCACTGTCAATTGTAGCCCAGCAGGAAGTGACCTTGATGTGGAAAATGCAACTTGAGCATGATTACCGCTGCATCATCCTGTGCAACAGCCGGTTTGACAGGCAAGGACGATGTTTCTACTGAGCCACAAATGAACTCAAACCCCACAGTGATTTCAGCTCTGAAAGCCAGCTGAAGAAACAACCATTTAAACCAGGCACCTTTCTGTCGCCGATGGAAGAGTTTGAGGAATAACTCAATTAAAACTGTGATGGCAACTATTGAACTTCTCATGAAATATTTAAGTTGCCCTCGTTGATGGGTTTTAATGGGTTTAATGACCTTTCTTACAAAGAATACAGTAAGACTTTACAATAAGGTTCAGTTAAATGTTTTAGGTATAACAGCTTAAATGAATGAGCAATACATTTACAGCATTTGTTAACCTAGAATAATGTCAATTTCTGCATACATTCATAATACATTCTTAACATTTGATTTTCATTAGTTAACATTAGTTTATTAGCAAACATGAATGCACTGTGAATACAGTTACTTAACTATTACCTATAGATGTTCTACAATAATAGATGTTTGTGAAAATGTTGTATCTTTCACATCCCAGATTTCCCCAAATCTTTGTGAAATGTAAAGAGTACTAAGACCATTGAAAATGGCCAGCTTACTGCTTACTAATTTCACAAATAATTTTATATTATTAAATTAGGAAATATCAGAAGACAGCACTCAAATGCCAAGCCAG
>NW_015780978.1:0-1129 GCF_001515625.1 Sinocyclocheilus rhinocerous | reverse complement strand
TCAAGGAATGTGCTACATTGAGACCTCAAATCTAGATGGAGAAACAAATCTGAAGATCAGACAGGTTATTTTTCCCCCCATATCATAACTGCTGTTAGTATTGATTCTTTACAATTCACCTGATAGTTTATCAGTGTGAATTTTATTACTTAGTGTTTTTTGTTATATCCAGGGTCTACAGATCACTGCGGAAATCAAGGACATTGACCGTCTAATGCGTCTCTCTGGACGGATGGAATGTGAGAGTCCCAACAGACACCTATATGAGTTTGTGGGCAATATTCGCCTGGATGGACACAGGTATGATAAAATCTTCAGACGGAGTGTGAGTGATAGTGTAAAGGTAAAATTTGCCTTGAAGTTAATTTCACCAGGAAGGATTTGGTCAATGTTGAAGAATGAAAATGTCTCACTGATACTTTAAGGCAGGTTTAATAGTGATATTTAGGAAGGAACAAATTTATACTTTATAAAATATCAAATTTGTTGTTTTTTCATTAAACCTCCCTCTGTGCAGTTATTTGTATCTAAGATAACATTCTCCTGCTCTTATGATTTTTTTTTTTTTGTGGGATTTATTGTTTAAAATGTTCAAATCGCATCAATTGTTGTGTTGGCTCCATATTTAGCACTGTACCACTCGGCCCTGATCAGATCTTGCTGAGAGGAGCACAACTCAGGAACACACAGTGGGTCCACGGTATAGTGGTCTACACAGGACACGACACCAAACTCATGCAGGTAATTTGTCTGCTTCAGTCCACTTCAGTCATATCCCAAATCCAGCTTCAATCTGAGAAACCGTAATGTTTTGTGTCTCCAGAACTCCACGTCCCCCCCTCTGAAGCTTTCCAACGTGGAGCGTATCACCAACTTTCAGATCCTCGCGCTTTTCGGCTGTCTCTTGGCCATTTCGTTGGTCTGCTCCATTGGTCAGACCATCTGGAAGTACCAGTACGGCAATGACGCCTGGTACATGGACCTCAACTGTAAGAACCAGACCCCCTTTCCTTCTGTCATGCTAGACTGCTTGCTATGTGTGCTTCCATTTTTTTTTTATCGTCAGTAATTTTCGTCTTCCCTCTATGTAAACAAATATGCATTGCATATGTGAATATTTGTCAATAAA
>NW_015780977.1:0-1129 GCF_001515625.1 Sinocyclocheilus rhinocerous | reverse complement strand
CCCGCTGACCCAACGGGGCTTTTTGTCAAACTCCCAAACAAACGGTTCTCTCTGGATAGCATCACGGTTATTTTCTCTGCCGTGACATGTTTTGGTTAAAGCCTTAAAAGGCCAGTGACAACTTCAATATTTCACTTGCTTTGCATGCTGTAAAACACTCTTTGGCATGATGGTTTCAGTAAATCAGTGCGCACACGCTCCGTTCCAAAACCTAGTGAGCTACCTACCTAGACCCCATTTTAAGGCATCATAGCAACCATCAAGATTTTGGAATTCTAAAGCATTTTGGAATGCTTTTGAGTTTTAGAACGCAAAAGGATTTAGAATTTAAATTTCGAATTTAGAACGCTCAATTTGACCTCAATTGACTCTAAAGTTTCAAAGGCAAAAGCATTTAGAATTTCAAATTTGAATTTAGAACGCTCAATTTTAAATGTACTTCTTCATTTATATGGGAAACTATCACTAAAATGGTTTAAATAGACTATTTTACTTAATATTTGTGTATTTTTATGCTTATTTGAGCATTATCAACATGCTAATGTCACACACTAAGTTTTGGAACAGACTAACTAAAGAATGTTCTACATAAAGGTCAAAGGTCAGTCTAACTCGGGCTGCCATACCTCACATGGCGGATGCATCAGAGGTCACGGCTCTAATTCTCATCAATCAGGGTTCACGGGTCAAAGGGAAACTGCTGCAGGTTAACGGCATAAACACTTGCTAAAAAGCACCAGCCATCACTAGAGGCTTCTCGCAATTTTGCACATCACTTAAGAGCTTTCTAAGCAAAAAGTTACGTTAAAAAAAAGCCCCGATTCTACTGGTTTTTAGTGTGTTGCTAAACATTTGTTAGGATGTTTTAGTTCTCAATACAATTCCTATTAAGTTAATATAAAGTAAATATTAAGATATGAATTTATTTAATATAAACTGTCATTTAAAATGGCTAAACTGAGTGATAAATGTCTGTTGAAGTGTTATTTTAGTATAACTGAGATACTAGTTTTTATTAAAATTTTGATTCAGTTCTTATTTTTATTTTTTCCACTTTAAGTTTTAATTTTGTTGTGTTTTTGTCATTTTTAGTAATTTTTAAATATGTTTATATAGTTTTTTTTAAATT
>NW_015780976.1:0-1129 GCF_001515625.1 Sinocyclocheilus rhinocerous | reverse complement strand
TCCACATGTCACCTCCCTACGGGTAGGATGTGGTCTCCGTAGCGATCTTCTCCTCGGAAGGCATACTTCCCCAACGTTTCCAAAAAAGAAAGAAAGATCTGAAGCAGTCTTTTTCCTGAAGGTTGAAATTCCTTCCGTTTTGTGGACGGAACTGCAGCATGGCCTCCTCCAGCAGTGATGTACTCAACATTGGCCCCACTAGGCACCAAGGTCAGTGAATTTGTGCTGGTCCTTGGGAAGGTTACGACTTATGCATGGCATTTGCTTTGACATGCTGCGATTGTCAACATTTGCAGCACCACAGGTTGCAACAGTGTTCAGTGGTTGTGGTGCTTTCCATAGAACCCCTAAAGTTGTCACGACATAACTCGTAATGACCGACAGATAGGGAACATCTCGGTAATATACGTAACCCTCGTTCCTTGATGGAGGGAACGGAGACGTTATGTCGCCATGCCACAACCATGAACCACTCACTGATGCCGGGACATGATCTCAGCTCCTCAGCATAAAGCCTGAATGAGTGGATGCATGCTGTTGCCTTATATACCTGTATGTACAGGGATTGGCTTGGCATGCTAGATCCACAAGCCAGTTCTCATTGGCGTTTTCTCTTAAACGCAGAGGTGATTGGGGCTCCCAAGTTTGACCCCTAATGTCATCACAACATAATGTCTCCGTTCTCTCCATCAGGGAACGAGGGTTACGTACGTAACCGAGACTTTCTCCCTGCTGAAAAATCCAGCATAAACCAGCATAGATTCCAAGCTGGTACAGGCTGGTTTATGTTGGCATAGTGCTGGTCTAGCTGGTGGACCAGCATATCATGATATATTGAATTATATGATAATTTTTGTAATATCTTTTGCTCCCTCTGCTGAAAGTAGAGCTGAAATTTTTAATTGATTTAGTTATGATTACATTATTAATAAATGTCACTGTTAAACTGGTAAAACATTTCAATGCTTCAAAGGAATTTTCTCCTGCTACGTAAGATTTGTACACAAATCTCTTAAAATCAGTTAAAATGAGCTTGTATACATTGCATTACAAAAACATTTGGTAACACTTTATTTTAAGGTGCCTTTGTTACACGTTACATGTACTTACTATTATAATAACAATAAAT
>NW_015780975.1:0-1124 GCF_001515625.1 Sinocyclocheilus rhinocerous | reverse complement strand
TTTTGACCACAGTTTCATGTCATCTAAAGTCTTTATTTATAGCTAGCTAACATACTCATTATTCATAGATTGAATAATGATTCAGATTGTTTGACTACTCAAAAGAGAATATAGAAAAATATAATTTAATTAATTTGTGTTTCCTGCTAGGTAAACTTCACATAAACAAAAATCTGGCTCTAAACCTCTCTTTTTTAATTCAAAGTTGATCTAGACAAGTATAGGGAAACTATCCAAAGCTCTGTTTTCCTATATATGCAGTGAAAACTGCATCTCTATATTCATTTATTCAAAGCAAATAAATTATATATTCATATATTCAAAGCAAATGTATTACTTTTTTTGTTAACCTGGCAAAACATCCCTACATTACTACTACTACTATAACTACTACTACTACTACAAATAATAGTAGTAATAATAATAATAATAATAATAAATAAATAAACACACCATGGTTACTATACTAAATTAAACCATGGTAACCACAAATTAACCATGGTTAATTTTCTTAAGGGATTTGTCTGTGTATAGGCTACTTTCTTTCTTTTTTCTTTGTTTCGTTTGTAGAAATGTACTGCCTTAATGGTTTGATGTTTTGTACTATTTAAAGAAAGAAAGAAAGAAAGAAAGAAAGAAAGAAAGAGGCAAAACAAATATGAATCAAAATATTTGCTCACCCGGTCGACCTTAAAAGCAAATTCTATATGTAATTTTCTATTAAGCTGCCATTTGGCCAAACTAGCACAGTTAGCTAAACGTCACTTAATAAAAATATCAACAAAACACTTACATTTGTATTTCTGATATGCAAATCTATAATAAATATGTAGGACACCGCATACTGAAGCGTGTGAGCGGCGCAATGTTGCTATGGTTACTTCCTCAGGCGAACTTGATTTTATTAGCGTCTAATTGGAAAGTGTCCTGAGTTCAGTTATAGCATTTATCAATACGGAAACGATATATAAGAGTATAAAAGATAATATGTTGCCTATACATGATATTTAACCCACCCCATATAATTCGCACCCTGGTCACCCAGTGCTCATGCACGCGCCTCTCAGACGCAAGGAGGTCAGCAGCAGCAGAGGCAGGGTGTTAATGGTGGGCTGCGCGTCAGT
>NW_015780974.1:0-1128 GCF_001515625.1 Sinocyclocheilus rhinocerous | reverse complement strand
TCTGAATAAATAAATAAATAAAAATGTAGCTGCCAAGGCACAATTTCTCATTTGAAAATAACTAAAATTTAAATAAAAATGAATAAAAATATAAAAATAATAATATATTAATAATGATATATTATATTAATAGTATAATAGAAAATATTATAATAAAAATGCAATTACATATATAAAAAAATAAAATTATAATCATTTCTCAATACTAAAATAATAATATATCAGTATAAAATATATAAAGTGTGTGTGTGTGTATATATATATATATGTATGTATATATTTTTTTTCTCAAATAATCAAAAACTTTTTTTTTGCCATGGTACCAAAATTGGTACTGAAAATTTTACATTTATGCATTTGGCCGATGTTTTTATGCAAAGTGACTTAAATTGCATTCAGGGTTTTTAATCAACATATGCTTTGTCATGCTCTACTGTTTGAGGTGCATGAATTCACAAAACAGCATTCAGATCATCACAGAAATCCAAACGAAACGTTTGCACTTAGTTATAATGTAAGACCGTAAGAAAGCACTGACCTGATAATAGAAGTGACCTTTCTATGACCTGAAACAGATCCCTGAAACCAGTTCTATGAGCTGCTTTCTGAAAAACACATTTGCAGGTGATTAATTTGATGCATAATGTTACATAAACACAGTTTCCTGCAGGCCAGGCCTTCAGTGCAGTGGATAATATCTCTCGTGTTATTAAACGCTGTAGCAGCTGGGAACAGGAGGCTTTTCAACACTTCATCAGCCTAAATGCGAAGCGACTGCTCCTTCAGCATCATTCAGAAATATTGATCTGAAATCCCCTGTGAAGCTTCAGAGCTTTGAGTGCCGCCGGCGCACATTATCGCTCGTTAGTAATGATGAATCATCTTGGTTTCTGTGACTACCAGATGCTGTCGCTTCTCCCAGTTGTGCTGTTTGTTGAGCAGATGATCCTATTAATGCATGAAGCTGCTGTTTTAGCTGGCATTTAAAGATGTGTTTGTTTGTCTTCAGGATCCCGGGAGTGTTTCCCGAATCGCCGCGCTGGCTTCTGCTCTCCGAGAGAACGGGAGACATGAATTCCTTCAGCGAGCGGCAGAGAGACGACGACAGCTTCTCGGGTCAGTTTAAAA
>NW_015780973.1:0-1129 GCF_001515625.1 Sinocyclocheilus rhinocerous | reverse complement strand
CAACAAACCCATTCAATTAATGAAGCATTTGGCATTTTTAACCAGCAAAACAGCACATCTCAAACAACAAAGTGCTTTGCTGGCAATTAGATGGGCAATTTAATTTCTTAAAATGCCAATGCTACATAAAGCAGTCTGTTTGTTTGCCAGCCTGCAGAGTAAAATGCCTAACTAAATCTTCCACTTAAAGTGAACTGAACATCTCTCAGGGTAAAGGAGAAAGGGACGAGACCTTTGCTCCAGCAAACCTCCTTAGCTCTTTATTAAAGACTTTTGGCTTATTTAAAATCACAACAGCTAAGCAGTCAAATCTAAGCCACTGGGTGAAATCTGTCTTAAAATAGAGTGTGATCTGCAAACTTAATATTGAAAATTAAATACTACCAATAATAATAGACTCCAATCCCGTCTGCTCACTCTACTAATGCCGCAGACAGAGACGACATGAATGCTGACTCAATTTTTCTCTGCAGTTGCAAAGAGCTGAAGAAATGAAGTGCAAATGGCATAGCTTACGCTAATGACATTACGGTGGGGATCCGCAATGAGCCAAGCTGCTAACTGAGATTGGCAGCACATCACTGCTAGAATCCATGAATACAGATGAAGAAGCTTCTGAACCGCACACTTCATAATCAAGAACATAATAAACATGCTCTAATAGATTGTGTCGGTATGCAAATTGAAACAGTAAATGACTTGGGTTGATTAAGGACTTCTCATCCAAATGTTTAAACTGGGGTCGTTTTTAGAGAAAGATATAAAAAGGAAAATATATTACTTTTATCTGAGGAAAAACAGGCATTTCAAAATATTCACTTTTTATGGGGCTGGAAATATTGTTGCAAACTACAGTAGATAAAAACTAGAAAAACACTAGAAACTGGTGAATGAAATAAGAGTTCATATTCAAAAAGACTGGGGTCAGTAAGAGTTTTTAAAGAAAGCCCTCTTATGCTCACAAAGGCTTTTTAAAATAAAAATACATTAAAAACAGTGATATTACGAAATATACAAATTTAAAATAACAGTTTTCTATTATAACGTATTTTAAATGTAATGTAGGCTATTCCTGTTATGGGAGAGCTGAATTTTCAGCAGCCATTACTTCAGTCTTCAATGTCACATG
>NW_015780972.1:0-1129 GCF_001515625.1 Sinocyclocheilus rhinocerous | reverse complement strand
CTATAAAATGAGTGAACTTTTCAGTATGTAAGTAATAAAATAAGAACATGCGAAGGACAGGACACATTATCTCTACTCACCATAGACATGAACACGGAATGTTTTTGATGACAGTTTCACTCCATTTATCTCTAGTTTATAATCTCCAGCATGTTCAGTTGTGATGTTTGTGATGGTCAGAGATCCTGTTTGATTGTCCAGTTTCAGTCTGTCTCTGAATCTCCCATCAGGAACATCATATGTGGAGTAGACTTTAGCATATCTATTTATTTGAGCTATCTGAGACTTTTCAGCTCCATATTTCCACACTACATCGTCTTCTTCATGTATTTTAGTAACATCAGGGTGTAGAGTAATAGAATCTCCCTCCATCACTGACACTGACTCACCAAAGACACCTGATGAAGACAAAAAAAAAAATTAATCGGTTCCTGTTGTTTATAAAGCATCACATCAACTCTAGTTTGTAACATTGAGTTGTAAACTGAAGAACAGCAGCAGAAACAAATAAGAAAGATATGGTGTTTTATAAGCTGTAGAGTACAATAAATTTGTGCAGTCACACAAGTTAAGTACAGCTTGAAAGTAGGCTGCAAGTTTAATTTTTGCCCCTGACTTTCATTTACTTGTTTTATAAAAAGGGGATTTTTATATTTGAGATATTTAGATGGGTAAAAAAAGAAAATCAAGCTCACCAAATCTCACTCACTTCGCTCACTTTTTGACCAATTTCCTTTTGTTTATGATTAACAAAAGTTGAAAAAAAAAAAAAATTATAATTATGGCTGGCAACGGTGCAGCAGTCATTTGAAACCAACAAAAAATACCTGCTATTTGAAAGCTACTCAGGATCTCTGAGCCTCCATTAGTTTACATTCACTTGAAATTTCCAAAATAACATTTTATAGTCATGGAAAATTATGAAAATTTCTGTTAATTTCCATGACTTTTCTAAGCCTGGAACTCATACATTTGAGGAACTCCCAAATGGAAATCACAGACCAAGATCTGAATTCAAATGAGATGATGTCTCACAAAAATAGACACATTTAAACAGTAGCAGTGGCTTGTTGCTCTGAAATGAATAAAAATGAAGGCATAAAATGCTTTTATAACTTACCAATCAGAC
>NW_015780971.1:0-1129 GCF_001515625.1 Sinocyclocheilus rhinocerous | reverse complement strand
TTATGACTGTTGGAGATCATATACAAAATAAGATTTGGGGAAACATGTTACATGTTCATCATTTATCAACAATTTGAATTTTTATGGTATTGGGACGATCTATTGCCATGTAAGATGTTGAAATCAAGAGAATCTCCAAACGAGAAGTGAGAAATGTTTTAACTCTGCCTTAAATCTGAAGTATATTATGTTTTTGTATAGGAACTCTTTCCTATCTAGTTTCCTGTGATTGTGGGCTCCAGTGCACAGTAGTACACAGCTGAATCTGTCCATTTAAAATTTGAGATCTTTAGATGCGCTTGTTGGAGGTCTTGATCAAATTTTACAGATCCTCGTGTTAGGGGTAAGGATGTACCTCCCTGGGGATAGCTGTAGATGAGGAACTTTGGTTTTGATCCGGCATATTGTCTGTACCACTGCGCATTCAGCACTCTTCCAGTGAATCCTTTGTAACTACAGGATATGGTTACATTTTCACCTACGACAGTGCTCATAAATGGTGATAGTGGGATGATTGCATTTGCCTCTGTGTCCCCTAACAAAAAAACAAAACAAAAAAACAACTTGGTTATGAAACTAGACAGAAGTAATTGAATAAAATTACACTTAAAAAGTCTCAATTCAACTTAAATTGTATTAATTTAGACAAAAGTAAAAATGTATGTGCATGAGTTAATCTCACCCAAATGAATCCATAAACTAATAAGTATGAAGATAAACATAATGGTTGATGTACTGAATGTCTGTCTCATATAATATGTGCACCTTCACTTTTGTGAGATCTTTTCTGAGACACAGACCCCACCCTCTGAGTAAATGTCTCTAGTACAGCATTTTCATCTCCCTATCTATAGTATAATTTAGACCAGGGTCTTTCACTGTAGAACAGGAGGTCTTTATTAACATTTTTCTTTTGTAGCTTTTAAAACATGCCTTTCAGTTGCTAAAGCATAATCTTCAAGGAAAACATCAACAACAGATGAATAGTAATTTAAGGGCACCTTCAGTAATTGTATATCTGTTTATAAATGTGTATCTTTTAAATGACTATAAATATAGTAGATATGTTACCATATGTGAATATCAAATTTACATACCTTTATGAATTACCAAAACAATGAAGCAAAAC
>NW_015780970.1:0-1129 GCF_001515625.1 Sinocyclocheilus rhinocerous | reverse complement strand
TCAACCTACATGTAGGATCAAGTTAAAAAGCTAAAGTCAGCTAAACATTTTACTGTCCAATTACATTAAACGCATTAAATAAAATGTAATGCAAATCAATAATGCTTATTTTAATGGCTCTTTGATGTCAAAACATGTATATGCATGTTAATGTAGGCCAGACATATACTGTATGTAACCGGGGGTTCCTGCACCGTCTCTCTATCATGGGTTCCTTGGTCTGAAAAAGCTTTGAAGGCCCTTCATAAAATGTTGAAATATTATCTAAAAATCTCTAAATAGAGAGTAAAATGTTCGTTATTAGATTTCAGGGAGGACAGACAGGATTTCCCTGTTTGTTTAAAAAAAAATTATTCACAACATATACTCAAACATTCACAACAATAGTTATGATGTCTAATATGAGCTCATTAACATATGCCCATCCACATTTACATATTAACAGCTATTCAGCCCACTTTGATGAACAGCAATATGAACTTCACATGTGAAGAGGTCAGCCAATCACAGAAGGTCATTTGCATATAGTCTTAAAGGCACAGTAACAAAAATAGCCTGTTGAATTCTAAGGATCATCAAAAGGGGGAAAAAAAGTAATTGTGGCTGTTTTTTGTGCAAAAAAAACTTAAATTGGCTTAAAAAAGAGGAATATGGTTCCTAGGAAAGATATCTTTAAGAAAATGTTGATTCAGCCTAAAATAATGAATATGTCAATGCAAAGAATAGGGATTACATGACAAGGTCAGTGACGAACCACCACTAAGCTGCTGTTAAAGGCGTCATACCTGCTGTCTGAGCAGCTCATTGTCCATCTGCACTCTCTCCACTCCTCTCAAACTCTCCTGCAGCCGCTGGTTATGTTGCTTCAGCTCGCCAATGTAATCACACGCCTTTGACAGGATCCCACCTTTACTCTGGAGGAACGAGAAACGCAATGCATTTGAGAGAGAGATGCAGTTTCAAGGCATCTGTTGCAAATAACATGTCAATACTGAGGTCAGATCTTCATTTAGGGGAAAAAAGCATCATGCAGCTCACCGCTCCAGTCTTGGTGCCGTCTATGCTGCAGTCTGGGATGATTTTCGAGAGCGCCACAATCCAGTTGTTGATTTTGTCTCGCCGTCGCCTT
>NW_015780969.1:0-1129 GCF_001515625.1 Sinocyclocheilus rhinocerous | reverse complement strand
ATAATTTATGTGAAATATACATTTAATTAATAAATAATTTTAATGTAAATTAATAACAACAATTTAAAAATGTAATGATGGTATTATCAATAACCACAAACCAGCATTTACTTCCAAATTAGTTTTCCCCTATTCTCTGAGAGCTTAATTTAGACGTACAGAGTTTTAATTAAAATTTGCAATATTTAAAAATATCTATACAAAAAAATGAATTTTGGATATTTATATAGAATACTTCTAGATATTCATTCATTGCTGCCCCCCAAAGTAGTCTAGTCAGGTCTTGAATGCACATTGTGTTTTTTAAACTTCTTCGATGTCACTGTCCTGCTGGGTGACCCATGACAAACCTAATGCTTTAAATTGGCTTTGTATTCATCTGATTTCACGATACCATGCACACATTCATGTCATCCAATGCCAGAGGCAGCACAACAATCCAAAGACATCAGTGAACTTTCCTTCTCATTGGCACTCGGGAAAGACTTCTATTCTAGCTTTCCTTTGGCTACAATCTTGTGTCTGACTCTCTCAGATAATTCTGTTTTCTGCTCTCTTCTCCACTGTTTACTGCTGGACACACAGTGACACATGAAAAGAAAATGACTTTTCTTTGGACAGGATTGAATGAGTGAAGGAGCATTACAGCGACTAAAGATGAGTTCAGTTCTAAAAGTAAAGCTCAATCACTCGTTTGAAATCAACACATTTCTGTCTGCCTCTTTAATGAAGCCAACGATATTGTTCTGGTCATTTTAAAATGTATTTGTGGAACAATGTTGTTATTGAAAACTTAAATGAAAATAAATAAACAAATAAAATCAAAATGGAAACTGCAAACAAAAATAAAAGTTGCATTGAAATATTAATAAATAGTACATAAATAATACTAAAATTAAGAATCAATGCAGTTATTCTCATTTTATGCACTGCAAACCAAAGATATCTAAACCTTACAGATATTGAGAGATTTCAGTTTAATTTGTCAAAATATTTGTACAAATACACAAATATTTAAAAATAACACGATAAAATAGTTCCATTTATAAAAAAAAAATACATATTTATAGAAATATAATAAATATTTTAAAATAAAACTCTTAAATACAGTTATATTTAGTTGTAGTTA
>NW_015780968.1:0-1120 GCF_001515625.1 Sinocyclocheilus rhinocerous | reverse complement strand
TCAGCATATTGACAGAATGATTGACCATATATAACAGAATGATTTCTGAAGGATCATGTGAGTGAGTGTGACAGAAGTAATGATGCTACAATTCAGCTTTGAATCACAGGAATTACATTTTACATAGAAAAACAGTTATTTTAAATTGTAATAATATTTCACATTTTTACTGTTTGTACTGTATTTTTGATCAAATAAATGCGGGCTTAATGAGCAGAAGAGACTTGGTGAAAAAATGCTGGTATTAGTTTAATACTTTGGGTTAGGAATTCATCAAGTCACTAACTCTGCATATTAAATGCCATTAATAATGATTTGAGGAAAAGCCAGAGAAAAAGTCAGGCTGTTTTCATTTAAACTTTCCTGTTTGGATTGAAATAACAACAGAGAGATTGAAGAGCATTATGAGATTTGCATAAGGACGCTGATATCTGAGAGATTAGACTGGAATGAGTTTGTTTACGCTGTAATGGATAAAAAGGGAAATGATTCTCTGTGTGAAGAATGAATCTGCTTATCACCCATGTGATTAAAAGCGAGATTAAACATGAAAAATGAAAATCTCAATGTGTGTATATAGAAAATAGAAAATCAGGAATGTGTGTATATGCGTGAGAAAAGAGCCTGTAGGAAGTGTGCAACAGATTTTAACAAGTCTCTAAATTTATCATCAGTCCCTGAGACAGACAGATAGACAGAAGACAAAACGCCCGCAGGGAGAAGAGGAGAGAAACAGAGAACAAAAGAAAACAATCAGATCACTGACAGAGAGAAGAGGGGAGATGAAATGATACAAGAAAGAGAATGAGCAATAAAGTGATTCTTTAATATACTGTAGTCTCATAGAGCTCTAGTGGATCAGGTCTGATCAATGGCTCAGCGACAAACAATGTTAAGTGCAAATAATAAAGGTCAACTAACCATGTAATCAAATATAGTTAGGAAAACAAAATTAATGGGTAAAAGGGAAGAGAAAAGACTTTATGATACAGTATTTTGTATGTCTGTTGCATGTTTTATCCTGCTACATTTCCTATGCATTTACATTAATGTCAGTTTTCATATTGAGCATATGGCATATTAAAGGGGTCATATGATGTTGCTAAAAAGAACATTATTT
>NW_015780967.1:0-1128 GCF_001515625.1 Sinocyclocheilus rhinocerous | reverse complement strand
CGCGCATGCGCAGTAACGTTTGTTTATGTTATTGCCATTGAAACCGTCTATACATGCTGGGAGAAGCCAGCATCCAGGTCTGTTAGTCTGACTTTGCAAAACTGAACTGGTACGATTTCAGTTAGACATCAGCATTTACATTTCAAAAAGACAAATTGTTGCTGTAGTCCTACTAAAACCAAACCAATAAAGTGCACTTAAAGGACACTTACTGTGGAGAGAGGAAGAAAAACACAGTGTCTTGAAAAAAGTGTTTTCTGTGAAGGCTTATGGCCTGTGTTGTAACAGACACACTCTGGAATCGTTCATCCTTACCATTCAGCACTCAAGCAATCAAAACAATGTCCTGTGCAGTAAATTTTTAAGTATTGTATATCTTTAAAAATACAGTCTTGTTTTAAGCAATCCTGTTCCTGTTTCCTCTCCACCAGCATTTGTCAGTGGAATGAAGAGGTCACATTTGCTCACCCTACAATTGTACCAGGATGTTAGCAGTAAAACTCAGTGAATTAACACACTCCATGCTGTCCAGTTTGTTACAGCCACGATCCTTGCATTTTTGTATAAGCTGGTTGCTCAATATCTCATCATTTAACTATAACCCCTGCTATCTCTCTGTTTTTAAATTAAACAACAAACTCTGTGAACTGCCTCATCTAGGCAGCTGTTTAATGGATGTATTGTTTATGTGATGCTTGTGTGCTGTTGTCTTTCTAACTAGCTTAACCAACAAGACTTCCTTGGTCAATGGAAAAGCATGACCTTTTTCCTAAAGCAATTTATTGACCAAAGAAGACTTGCTAGTTAAGCTAGTTAAAGGAATAGTTCACTCAAAAATAACATTTACTCAGGCCATTCGAGATGAGTTTCTTCACTGGAACAAATTTGGATAAATTTAGCATTACATCACTTGCTCAAAAAGGAAACAGTGAATGGGTGCCGTCAGAGATTTATTATGGAGTGGTATTTTGGCCAGAAGCGATGTTTTAAAGTTTGAATGCCTTAATAATGGATTTGTTCCTTACAAACATACAGCTTTTCACACAGTTTTTAAGACATTAACTGATGGACTGGAGTTGTATTGATTACTTGTGGATTATTGTGATGTCTTTATCAGCTGTTTGAACT
>NW_015780966.1:0-1129 GCF_001515625.1 Sinocyclocheilus rhinocerous | reverse complement strand
ACTGGTCACTGAAGTTTTTTTTTTTTTTTCATTTTACTGAAAAAAAGCAGCATGGATATTCTTCTAAACTGCTTTTTATGAGTTCCATGAAGAAAGAAAGACATATGTGTTTAGAACAACACATGCAAAAATATCCGACAATGGGTGAACGATCCCTTTAACAATGCTAAACATATCAAGCATGCACTTGTTTTAATTTGTGGCATTATACAAGGATGAATAAATGGAATCTCTTTGTGTTGTGAGGCTGAAGGATGTAATAACAGTAAATGCTAAAAGCGCAGTGGTTGTATTCACTAATCACCTGAATGCGTATGCAAATGAGGCATCAGGTGTGGGAAATATAGTCCAGCCTGCATCCCACCTGTGAATCTGTGCAAGGCCTGAAACATGCTCTATGCAAGTGTGAACACAAACCATTCTAGCTTTGTAATCTCGATTATTTGCAATCATCCCTTGCACGAGCACATGTTGAATTCTCACAAGGGATGCTCTATAGTCTTCTACGCTCAGTTTTCTCTTTCAGAACTATTGTCATGGTGGAGCAACAGTTTAAAGAGAAACTTGGAGTCTTGGACAGTTAGTTATTTGAGGTTTCCTCTTTTGAATCGGTTTACTAGGTTACTTATTATTATCATTATTGTATCGGTTACCAGTAAATATTGGATTTTTAATTGTCCATTTCCCTATTTTTTTTACATTTAGATCACATTTGCTGTCACCTGAAGCTCAATTAAATGCAATCTTTAAGAAAACGAATAATTAAATAACAATCTTGTAATGAATATCCATTTTTCAAACTTTATATAGTAATGATGTGATGACTAAAGTCAATTATACAGAAGTAGAGATGTAATTTATATCTGTACCACATCAACCGATAACAGATTTGACTTTTTTTTTCAGATACCAGGTGATATTTAATATTTAATTGTCCATGCTCATTTAGACTTTAGAAATGTATCTTTAAAACACTAATATTTTAATAGTGTTAAATGTAATCTTCAGAAAATCTATTTTTCATGTTACATTTCAATGATGTGATGACTAAATTCACATAGCATTTAAACTGACTGATTTACACGTTTAGTGTTTTATTTTTTAAAGTATTTATACTAAAATAGCATAG
>NW_015780965.1:0-1123 GCF_001515625.1 Sinocyclocheilus rhinocerous | reverse complement strand
GTGTGTGTGTGTGTGTGTGTGTGTGTATCTACTAGGCCCCTAACATCAGTTAGTGTATTGATTAGATGAGTCATTGTATCTAAATTACACAGCACTGCTTATCTCACATATAAAGCACTTAGATTTACTTCTGATATAAGCAATGCCAGACGCTTGTCTTTGTAGTCTTGCGATACAAGGAGACTGGAGAGTACTTAATAGAAATAAATATTTAAAAATTGCTGCATCAAAGGGTTTTCTTCTCGCCACATGCTAGGGTATCTTTTAAGTGCTCCGAATAACAATTTAAGATAGAGATCTTAAAGTTTATAGGGCCAGTTGTGGAGGAAAAGTCTCTTTACGAGGCTCAGTATAAGACCTGCTGCCAGGACCCAATATTACAATGTCAGATAGAGGAACGGGAGGGAATATGATTCTTTTCTTAGTGAAATGAGGATGTTTTGGTTCCAAATGCATGCAATCCTAAACACTAGACTGATGTTCAAGCTAATATCTTCACCCTGCAGCGCGTCGAGGGCATCTTCAGTGTAGAGAAGATCAGGTTTGTGTTCAGAGAGAGACGGATAACTCGTTCGGGAGATAAAGTAGATGATAACTTAGACGATGGTGCTCTTTACTCTTGCTAAATGGCTTGGAGAGCGCGGTGGAACTTCAAACACGCTTTTATCAGGCTCAGACAGGGTCTCGTGGCTCTCAATAATTAATGCACGTGTCTGTGCGTGTTTCTGAGTCTGTCCTGCGGGGGAGATCCTGAGGCCTTCGGTGAAACTCCCGCGTTTAAAACGTACATTTGAGCGTCACCCACACAACACCAATGTTTGTTTTTAATCGCTCACGAGGAATATGTGTGACTAATATTCCTGGGGTCATTAGCAAAAGGCCCATTAGCTGTAAATTGCTAATAAAAAGGTCATGAACATATAAAATCATCTTTACTTTGATCTTAATGGACTAGTTTGGCAAATTACAGGTGTTTTTGTGACCTTTTGCTGGTCAGGACACGTTTTAAGGCTTTGTTTTTATTTCCAAACCCTTGCATTGAAATACACAATGCAATATTTGAGGCTTTTTGTCCCCTTAGTCTGTTAAATAACTTAATGCAGTCCATAAATTAGCATCATTA
>NW_015780964.1:0-1127 GCF_001515625.1 Sinocyclocheilus rhinocerous | reverse complement strand
ATCTGAGCATCCTTGCGCTATGCATTGTCTGCAGCAATTTACCAGCCGCATCTCCAGATGAATGCCTCCATTCACAATTACACCCCCTCCATTAGCTGCTGCCGCTGCTATGTTTGGAATGGGGGGGTTGTTGTCTTGTATTTTTCCCCTTCACGTCTGTAAAAAAAAAAAGCAATTAAATGTGGACAAAGCAAGTGAGGATGGAATTGTGCCCTCCTTTCGTCCTCTGAATCAAAGTTTTTAGGCCTCATTTTGCAATCTCTCCTCTCATTTGCTTGTCTTGGTCTCCTTTTTGGCATTTGTGTTTTTTTGCGGATTGTTCTGTATTTTCATTTTGAGTTGATTTTTCAGAGAGTGGTTGGCGACTTTAACTCTCTCTCTCTCTCTCTCAGGGTCACGAGAAACCATTTCCCGCCATAACTGACTGGCCTGTGACACAAGAGGGTTTGCGCGGCAGCCCCAAAGTAACACTGAAGGTACAGTACGACAGCCTGGGTTGTCCAATAAGTATTCCAATAAATCATTGAAACAATCTAATTTCCTATAGATTTCAATTTCCCCTGAACAGATCGGCATTGATCGATTTCAGGTATAGAAACATGTCAAGCCTCTCTCAGGACTCTGTGGTGAAGGATTATCGTAGGAATGGTAGCTGCTTGTTTTTACTGTAGATATGGACATCAGGACTCTCATCTTTGCAAAAATAGGTATGGCCAGACTAAATCTGGTTTCTTGCTTGTTGGGTAATGAATACAGCATATATACAGGACTCTATTGGCCTGCAGCAGTAGCTTAAATGATATGTGTTCAAAATTATTTTCATAATAATAGCAATAAATAACTAAAATACACATAATGGCACTCCTTTTGTACTTTAATTTAGAGTAATGGCTTACAGTTTGTGTAGTAGGCCTATTAGGCCTGTTTTTTTTTCTTTCTTTTTTTGGCTTATACATACCGTTTGGGGTCAGTAAGAATTTTTAAAGAAATGAATTCAGCAAGGATGTGTTAAATTGATCAAAAGTGTCAGTAAAGACTAAAGATTCTATTTCAAATAGGCTAAATGCTGTTCTTTTGAACTTTCATGGTTTCCACAAAAATATTAAAGGGGTCATATGATGCGATTT
>NW_015780963.1:0-1128 GCF_001515625.1 Sinocyclocheilus rhinocerous | reverse complement strand
GAACAGACTAGGTAGGAAATGACATAGATGGAAGTGAACGTGTACGTCAGTTGCCATGTCCATGTACGAAGCGGTCGGGCGGCAATAGAGCTTTGGGCTGTAAGGAAGGGATGGGGATATACAAACAATGAGCATATACATGCTCATCTACCAGATCATATAGCAATCTCAAGACTGACACTCTTACAGACCCTAAGCTGCAACTTCTGTCCCATGCAGTTTCCATTTTTTGAATTTAGATTTCAACAATTTAGAAGTCAGATTTCAAACTGGGAAAAATGTTGATCAATATTTAACTGACTTTGAACATTTGGAGTAGATAGTGGTGAGGAATTAGCATCTTGTTTTTTTTTCTTGATAAAAATTATGTGTATGTATAAATATATATATATATACTGTATGGCTGTATATACAGGTATACAGTTCTCAAATGCTTTTAAATATTGACCAAGCTAAACAAGAAAAAAAGAGAGAAGCTAAACAAGAATCAGTATAGAAATAATAATAAAAAATATACCAAATATTATTTGAACTTTGAAGGAGAATTCCATCCAAAAACCATTGCCAGAGATATGCTGAGAGCCAAACATCTGGACCACTTCATACTTCATACACTTCATACAAACATCAAACAGACAGCTCATGGTCATTTTTTATTACTACTTAATTTTAGGTATAAAAATCATACATAGAACTGATTTTAAAATCCAAGTGTTTGTTTGTTTGTTTATTTATTTAATCTAATCAAAATGTTCCAAATGCCTCTAGTCAGCATACTGATTCGTGAAAACTATGGAAATGCAGCATTTTGGATTGAATTCTCTTTTGAATAATTTTATACAAAAACATTTAGATATACATATACAGTGGATAGATAGATATATACATATATAAATATAATACACAAACCAGAGGATATATATGTATACATGTATAAACACAAAAGCAATAAAAACACATAGAAATAACTGAAAATTCTCTCACACTATCAAGATTAAAATAATCAGAAAGCACATAGTGAAGTCAAACAGAAGAGGGACACTGTACTGTCACCACCTTCGCAACTAATAATACCATTATTAGTTTTCTTTTGTAAATCTCTTGTTAGTAGCTTGACAGCACAAAGCA
>NW_015780962.1:0-1129 GCF_001515625.1 Sinocyclocheilus rhinocerous | reverse complement strand
TGATCTCAAAATCCACACCACAGGCCTGGAGTGAGAAAGACGGAGGTGAACAAAGGACAAGTCCGCCAAAGCTTCACAAACAGGATGTGTGCAAAATTGGGTGACGAATCTAAAGGTGTTAAAATGAGCCTTGTATGAGTGATAATACCTTTCCTGTGTCCTCAGGCCCAGGCTGCAGAGTAACAGAGCATGGCAAGTTTTGCGGTATCTGAAAAACAGAAGAATATATCAGCTTAATTATCTGATGATCAAGTACTTCCTATTTTTTTTTTTTAAAAGTACATTAAAGTTAATGTAACGTACCATACCAATATTTATTTTCACCTTATAACTGATAAATGGCCAACATTATAAATTCATATTATTTTGTCTTAAATAAAATAAAAACAGAAAATCTACTATTTTCATGTAATGTAATGACTAATTTTTAAAATGTCCACTATTTTGTCTTAATAAATCACAACATAAATACATAAAATAATAATTAGAAAGCAAATACTAAAAAAAATTATAATTGAATTGCAATTTAAATGTTACAAGTAAATTTAAGCATCACAACATCATTATTTAAAAGATGTAAAAAACAACAACTATCAGGTAGAAACTCACACTGAAATGGAAAGGATAGGCATTCTGTCCTAGTTTCTTCAAAAGCCTCTCCTGCAGACGACTGTTGGGTTTGGATTCCTCTGGAATGAGAGGATAGGCCTGAAAAGTGTAGATGTAAAGATCTTTTCGGAAGGAGAGCCCTAGAACGTCAAGGTCCTCACGGCCATACCGGAAAGCACAGGTTAAGGTCACAAATGCTGGAGGAAAAACAAATAAAGTTTTAGAGATTATTACAGAAACACCAGAAGTGAAGACATCATTTGCATATGATGTGAAGTAAGTTGTCCTAAAGTATAGAAAAACACTCTATATGAGATAAGCTTCAGTTCATCAACTGGAAAACCAAACAGTAGGGATGCACGATATATTGGTATCATATATTTTAATTGTGCATGCTCATTTCCTTGTATTTACATTTAGATTACCTTTGCCATCATCTAATGCTCACTTGAAACTTTAAAAAGTAATAATTTAATAATACTGTTGTAATTTTTAGATGATAAATCTCAAAATAAATATC
>NW_015780961.1:0-1128 GCF_001515625.1 Sinocyclocheilus rhinocerous | reverse complement strand
GTAATGTTTGCCGTCCTTCAGACTCTGGACCTTCATGACCTCAGAGAACGTTCCCTCTCCGATCTTCCTGATGATCCTGTAATCTACAGCAGATCGAGTTCAAACACAGATATATGAGCATCATCTGAACAGCGAGTGTGTCTTACTGTTCATTCCTCAGTCGCTGCCGTCGCATGTCAGCTTTACTCCGCGTTTGAACGGAACACACGCAAAGGCTGTGATTCGCGCTCGTTACACAAACTCGTTAATCGATCGGCGAAGCTTCAGCGCGGTCTCCATGGCAACGGCGCACGCGTGACCTCTGACCTGCAGGGGTCGCGCTCTTCACCGATCGCTGTTATCAACTTTCAGTTATCGCTATTAATATTACATTCATATAACGTTCATCTATATCAGAGCTGCTCACCTCTGTGTGTCAGTGAATGAGTCCTGCGCTCCGATCCACTGCTTTCCCGCTCCACACTCATTTCTGCGCATTTACACACATTTAGTTTTTTAATTAAACGCGTTTATTGTCGAATGAAATGGAATAATATTAATATTAAACGCCAGAGTGAATCTAAACGCGCTGATCAATAAACTGCCCGCTGCTCAACACCTTTCCCGCTCCATCTCAGTCGATCACCACATCGCGTTTTACATCTCCGTTATTATGATCGTCATTATTACTATCATCGGGTTTAAATGTCGTTCTATTTAATTTCTGTTCAATCCTGAAATATTATTATTGTATTTACGGCTCGCTCCGTAAATACAATAATAACGCAAACGGGCTTCCGTACAGAGACGGCCGCGCATGCGCACAGTCAGCACAGAGCCCGTCTCGTGTCAGATGTGGGAGCTCAGAGTTTGTGATCTCATAATTCATAATAATCAATCATGAAGAGCAGGTTTAATACGGTGGACATTAGGGCAGTGATTGCAGAAATCAATACGAAGTAAGAACTCTAATATTAAACGCATCAGTAACGTGATTGTTGTGATCTGCTGTGACTGTGAGTGAGATTAATAATATTGATGTGTGTTTGTGTGCAGCTGCGTCAGGATGAGAGTCAACAACATCTGCGACACCGACACTAAACCATACCTGATCAAGCTGCAGAAGTGAGTCACACACACACACACACA
>NW_015780960.1:0-1128 GCF_001515625.1 Sinocyclocheilus rhinocerous | reverse complement strand
ATGTTATAGGGCCTTATGAAATCAGTTTTATTTTTTCCAAATTCTTATTTGAATTTTTCCGGATTAAGTTTCTTTTTTCAGTTTTAAAATGTTTCTGTACTCTGTTTTAATTAAATGTTTACAGTGAAATGACAGATAAATATTTACACTGGGGTTCTGCAGTAGATGAGTCTGAGCCTCGCTCCTGCCAAAAACAGAGACCTGACAGACCGTCACAAAACCATCATCAGCTACACAACATGCTTTATTATAGTCAAGAGTTCACACAAATCAATCACCTACTGCTGGATCTCTGAAAGGTCTGTTTCGTCAACTATCAGCGCTGTTAACATCACAGATTTCAATTGTTTTCTTGTTATATTAAGAGAAGAAGCTTTCTCACATGCCTTTTGTGGCGTGTGTTTTTGATTGCGTTTTATTTTGATGTTGACTAACATATTAAAGCATGTGTAAAGTATTATATTGCATCTTCATGTAATATAATATTAATGTTTTATATTACATATACAATTTTACATCTACAGTACATTTTTAAATATATATTTGAAATGCAATACATATATATTTTGTACTAAATTGCAACTTCTTCAATACAAATCTGCAATTACAAATACATGAGAAATGGCATTAAAATATATTTTAGTTTACCATAAATGCTTGTCAGTCAGTACATTCCTAACCATATTTCAAAGGCAATAGATGTAATAATGAAATTGCATATAAAGATGTACTACTTAAGAATGTCAAAAACAACACTCTAAAGTTCCACTAATTGTATTTAATTTTAGTTTAAACTATAGTTCATTTATTTTATTTTATCGTTTTTAACTTATCCTAGACTTTGTGTGCATTACAAAAAATAGCCTTCAAAAGACAGAAACCATTTAATTCCAAAAATATTTTAAATGTCATTTCGACCACACAATCAATGGTGATTTTGAACAGTGGAAATGTTCATAATGATTCTGATTGAAAAAAAAAAATTGTCAAACGTTTGTTAAAAAACTGTTAACCTATTAAAGGGAAGCTCAACATCTAAAAGGTCTGTAAAAGTTTATTGTATGTGGATATTATGCTATGATGACAACCCTCTACGGACACCTTGGCAATTGAAACGCCATTGGCTAG
>NW_015780959.1:0-1128 GCF_001515625.1 Sinocyclocheilus rhinocerous | reverse complement strand
GATTGTAGTTTTTTTTTTTTTTTTCTTTCTATTGGGTTTCTTCAAATATTCATCATAATATAATATAATGCCCTTACAGAGCAGTGATCGCCGACTTCTTCAGTGACCATGGTTGCATAAGTATTTTTTCCATAAATTCAATATAATATAATATAATATACAATATAATAATATGTCTTTATAGAGTAAACGGTGATTGGCCATTTCTTCACTGACCATGGTTCTGGAAGTGTTTTTTCCTATATTACTTTTTCTAAAATATATGAGGGTAATGTAATATTTGCAAATGTATACAAATATTGATAATACAATATAAGTTTTACTGATTACTCAGCACTTATGGCACGGTTCTTGTGTCCATGGTAACAGCAGTATCATCTCAGATTGATGGATTAAGAAGGCTCTTCTTTTAGAATTATGGGTAGTGTAGTTTTCCACTTAAATTTGGCTATTTAGCATGATTTTTAAAGAAGCTGAAATCACACATGATTTCTGCCAATATCATCACATAACATCCAAGCTCATGTTAGGTCTGTCTTTTTTACACAATCAATAAAAATACATTTTTCTGTGAAGACAGTTTGGATTTTCACTTGATACTTGCCCTACTGCACCAGCATGTAGTAGCATTCGCATGGCCACGATGGCTGAAAGTTGACTGGTTTAACACTGAGACAAACCCTTGTTTTATGTCATAGTATGGGGCCGAAATTAAATGGTGGTCCCGGAGGAAAGACTGGCCCACAGCATTTCACCAAACACAGGTGATCTCATCTGTGACTCATGCTGCCTGTTGTGTGCTGATGTGTATTTCTGTCTTGAGTAATCATACACTGATAAGTGCTAAACACAGACTGACGGAGTATTCTGACTCTAGTCGCAGGCACTCTCGGAGCAGAAGCCCGTTTAAAAAGGACAAAAGCCCTGTCAGGTGAGACGCTCAGCACTGTCTGACTCTGCTGTAGTACTGAAGTATTGAACACTCTTAAAACGGTTCTTGATTGGCATTGATGGTTCCATAATGTACCTGTAACATTCATGGAACCTTTCCAGTGCACAAATGGTTCTTTTATAATGGAAAAATGTTCTTCAGATTATTAAAGTATTCTTCACAAAAAGAAAAAAAAA
>NW_015780958.1:0-1128 GCF_001515625.1 Sinocyclocheilus rhinocerous | reverse complement strand
CCACTTTTTTACTTTACAATACAAAAGAAATACAAAAGTATTAATTTTTTTATTTTTATAATGTAACTTAATAATAAGTATTATTAATTGTACTGTAAAATAATTATAATTACTATTATATTTAAATACTCCATTCTTTTTTGTTTTACAGTACAACAGTATTATTACTATAGTAATATATCTCTTTATTTGATTTAATTTCTATAATTTAGTACAATTAATATAATACAATGTATTATTATTATTATTACTATTATTACTAAACATAAAATGCAGGATGAGTCATAAATATTTTTTGTAATTCTTTAATACCAGGCTAAATAATGGTTTATCTTGATTTTATCACCAATACATGTAATTGGTTCATTAAGCCACTTTTAAGCCACGTAAGCTTGTGTTACAGTGATTTTACCACAACTAAAATGGTAAATCTGCCTCACATCACGTCTAGCACTCTTTAAAAGCACTGTCTTGTTATTTAGCAGAGCGAAGCCTCTATAATAAACAGCTATAATAAAGCCGAAATTAAAACATTTCTAAGTATAAATATGAAAGAAAGATTATGTACTAATTCTGTTACTTCTGTGTTTGATGACATAAAAAAGACTGAGTATTCACACAACTCAACACAACACGACACAAACTGCCTCTCCTCAACACAGGCACACCCTCCTGGCAGCTACTCATCAGCTGGAGTGCATTATGGGTGTTGAAATGTGGCAAAACCCTTGAAATATTGCAGAGGGTGAATGGAAAGTATGCGCTTTTATCTAGTACATATGATATCTGTCTTGGCTCTGCTCAGGCTGGAGTTTGAATTGATCACAGCATATCAAACAGTTTCCTGAAGCCACATGCCAGACGAGAGCCTCTTCAGCTCAAGTAGCTCAATGCACACTCCATACTTCAGCTGAAGTGATACTCAGAGAAGTATGCACTCTTTTTCCCGGGCAGTGAAGCAGTGAGTTGTGATTTCAAGGTGATGTTACAGATGAGAAGAAGCATCAGACTGTCACACTGTGGTGTCTCTGTTTCTCTACCTGTTGACAGATGGCTCCGGTCATGGTGACTGGAAAAAGTCGTACGATGCCGCGGCCCAGATTCTCTCTCTTCCTCTGCTGGCTGAAT
>NW_015780957.1:0-1128 GCF_001515625.1 Sinocyclocheilus rhinocerous | reverse complement strand
TTTAAAATGGCTTTATTCTGAGCACCATTACAGTTAAAGCATAATCCTGCATATTAAACACGAGTGTTTTGTCCAGTGGGATTCTGTAATTTATCCTGAAAAATGCAAAGTAAGCATCCCTCTCTCGCAACCTGTCCGGCTACATTAATTGGTATCATTACTGTGCATCATTATATCAGTTGTATTGTGCAAGAGTTTGTGTGTGAGTGTGAGAGAGAGGGCTGGGATTGAGGCTCCCTGTTAATGATTCAACAAACTTGGCAGTACTGGGAACAGAGCAGAAGAGCTCATTGTGAATAAAAGGGAAGAGACTGTCCGCACTAAGTAATGATTATTTACACTCCTATGGCCTCCTAAAGACAGTATTAAACACCTAGAACCTTCAGAAATAATTTTTTTTTGTTCAAGAAACTTTTCTTCTTATCATCAATGTTGAAAACAGTTGTGCTACTAATTATTTATGCTTTTTGTTTTTTTGTGGAAAACGTGATCGATTGTTCTGAGGATTATTTGATGAATAGAACACTATTCAAAATAAAAATCTTTTGCAACATTATAAATGCCTTTACTGTAAGTAACTTGATAAATGCAATGCATCCTTGCTGAATAAAACTTAATTTCTTTCAAAAAATGAATAATGTAACTGATTTCAAACCTTTGAATGGTAGTAAATAATCATTAGCGGTTCTGGCTATGGTACTTTGGCATGCAACACCCAAAAGACACCTAAAACCAGATGTTTCTGCTGGTTTTAGATTGTTTAAGATCTTCCCCCAGCCTCACCAAGCTAGTGTGCATCTGGTTTCAGCTGGTTGGTCAGCTGGCTGCCCTGCCTAACCAGTTGAAAAGTGTCAAAATCCATCTAAAACAGACAAACCAGGCCAGCTAAAACAAGCTTCTGTTCATGCTTGTTTTTTTCAATTCAAGTTTGTATTGCATTTCTAATCATCTGCCTTGAGCAGAGGTGTGCTAGTACTTTTCTAAGGGACAGAGAAAGGCAAACAGGAAGAGAAAGAGATAAAGAGGGAGGGAGAAGTGAAAATAAAAGAGTGGAGATTAGTTAGAAAACTGCGCTAGTCAAACTCTTTGATCACTCACATGTAGAATGACGCCCTTCTCCAGCAGGCT
>NW_015780956.1:0-1127 GCF_001515625.1 Sinocyclocheilus rhinocerous | reverse complement strand
TTTTTTTTAACCCAACACAATGCTAATTGGGAAAATAAACTAGCTAAAAATGTTCTTGTCAGTGTCATATGACATTGTAAAACAGCTAGGCTGTCTCAGGGGATTTGTGATCAAATATTTCTTCCTTCACAGAGATACCATCACAGTTGAAAGCCTTCAAGTGTTTTTTTTTTTCTAAGTAGTGGTATTCATTTGGGTTGTTAATTTAATGTGCTTTTTCCCCTCACAATCATTAATAAATCTTTAGAAAATAACAAATGAAAAAATGAATGCATAATCATGCAACTTGACTTGTACATAAATTCTATAATAAGAGATGTTAATTTGGCAGCTTTTCTTAGATATTCAATATGCAGCTAATTGCGATTCAAGTGATTAAACAATCAGCATATCAGGTAATTAATGTGATTAAAATTTTTAATCAATTGACAATCCCAATATTACTGTATGCACCACAAAATGAATACATTAGCCTGGCTGCAATGACTGCAGTAACAAAAAATGTCATGCATGCATTTGAATATTGTTTTGATTGTATGTTTTTAACATTGATTTCAAATAAACAGGGTGATTTAGATCAGTGATGTGCCTCAGGGGTGATATGTATTGGTACTTGAAATAGTTTTGATTCTGTGTTGCCTATAGAAATTCACTTTATTTTGTAATATGTTTCAGTTACATTTTAAGGATATAAAATGTGCATATTGTGTGCAATGCAATTGTGTGTGACACTCGTAACAGAATATATGTATACAGTGTAATTTTGCTTAAAGGAAAACTGTTATTTATATAAATATATAGTTGGAATAAATAAATATGTAGTGTAAAAATAACTCCCATTAGATTCTGATGTTTCAGTGCCAGGTTATAGATGAGCTCTAGAGACTGTGTGTGTGCGTGTGTGTGTGTGTGTGTGTGTTTGAGAATATGAGTGTGGTTTTGTTTGGTGACCTGGTTCTGGGTAACTGGTAACAAGCAAAATCTGGAGGGGGTGGAGGGGTAGATAGATGGAGGGAAGCAGTCGAAATGGGCCCATATCGATATTGTTCCCTCTGTTCCACATCCCTAGATCCCTCTCTCTCGTGCAGATTGAATATGTGGCATGCTGCGTCCCAGTTTCTGTGGCA
>NW_015780955.1:0-1128 GCF_001515625.1 Sinocyclocheilus rhinocerous | reverse complement strand
AAGGAGGAGGGATCTGAACAATAAAGATTCCTTCCCAAATCTCAGCGCAATTCACGCTCGTCTCGCCTAACGAAATAGACTTTATAGCTTGAGTAGAACGTTCGTGACGAGAACTTTGCGTTATCTTCGCGCGAAACCTAAACGTTCGCAAAGTTACGTGCGCTGGATAAGGAGTCCCTCCCCCTCCCGCTGCCTCTCTGTTCTCCCGGATTTGGTATGCGCTCGTCCCCGCAGGCAGGGCTTGCATTGACCCCTGTCTATTGAAGCGACAGTCCCGCAGGCGCAGCTGTACCGTGTTGTGCGGGAAAACCTCACCGTGAGGACCCCCGCATGTGTCTCTCAGAGCCACCGGGTTCATTCATAACCGACCATTCAGGCAAACATCATACCATTACACAGACACGGTCAGTGGTGAAAGGCACTACAAGACCTCCCACCATTTACCTGAACTGTTATTTCAGCATGGAAAACTATGGCAAAGTGTTTTAGTATGTATTTCTTAAAAACAAAAAATTAAATTATTAAAATATGTTTTTTTAAATGACTACTATTTTCATGACTACTTTTTAAATCTCACTAGTTTATTATATTTAATTGTAAACTTAAACTAAAAGTTACTAGTAACTAATCCAATAGTACTATACTAAAGCTACTTCCTATTGGTTTCCTGAACTACTTCCTATGTTTCCTACTGTACTAATACCACTTCTCATTCGTTTCCTTTACTACTTCCTCCTACTGTACTGTAGCCTATATATATATAATGAAATGTAAGACACCAGAAATATATATATATAGAAAACATAGCAATTTCTGTGAGAAAATAGTTTCAAAGTGAATCCATCTTCTTTAGTGTAGTTGTGATTGAAAATGAAAAAGACACTGCTGAATGACTAACTTGTAATTCGAATATACACACTAGTAACATAAAAATAGATACTAGTAAGTTAAAAATACTAAATACCTTGCGTTTGCGTGTCACCTGTTGCTCCTCAGGTGAAAGTAAACGTCTCTGAGTATGTTATATGGCGATGTGTGTGGTTGGTCTTGCCTGGTTTTTGCATGCCATGTCAGAGCCACATGTTTTCTTTTTGGTTTGCTTGGCATGAGAGCTGATGTTATAGCAGA
>NW_015780954.1:0-1128 GCF_001515625.1 Sinocyclocheilus rhinocerous | reverse complement strand
TATATATATATATATAGTGGAAAGAGTTTCCATGGATTGTTGAAATGCTCTTTACACTAAGCAAAACAGTAGAACAGTGGAGCAGCTCTTTACCCTGGCAAGCTGGCTCCTGGAGGGGCATACATATGGTTTGTGGACATGGAGAAGGCTTATGACTGTGTTCCCTGGGGCGTCTTCTTTAGGCACTTTGGGAGTATGAGGTACCAGGGCCATTGATGCGTGCCATCTGGTCCCTATACAACCAGTGTGAAAGCTCGTTTGCATTCTCAGCAGTAAGTCAAGATTGTTCCCAGTGAGTGCTGGACTCCGCTAGGACTTGTCCCTTGTCTCCAATCCTGTATGTAATATTCATACAGGATCTCAATGTGCAGTCGGGGGGCAGAGGGTGTCCAGTTTGGGGGCCTTAAGGTGGTATCTCTGCATGATGTTTTCCTGATGGCCGCATTGTGTTGTGACCTTCAGTGCTTTCTTAGGGGGTTTGCAGGTGAGTGTACAGCGGTTGGAATGAGGGTCAGCACCTACATATCCAAGGTTGTGGTTTTCAGTTGGAAAATTGTGGATTGCACTTTTCGGATAGTGAGTGATTCACTTTGAAATATAGGAGTTCAAGCATCTTGGTTTCTGAACCATGAGTTAGGGAAGGTTGGAGCATGAGATCGATGGGCAGATCAGTGCAACAGTAATGCAGTCGCTGTACCAGACCATGAAGAGGGAGCTGAGCCTGCACAAAGCTGTTGATTTACCGGCTGATCTATGTTCTTTTAGCCTATGGTTTGGGTAATGACTGAAAGAACAAGATAGCAGATACAAGTGGCCAAAATGAGTTTTCTTCACGGGGAGTCTAGATTATACATGTGGCTTAAAATTAAAAATTTGCTATCATATTTGTTTGGATTAAATGTTTTTGTAAAAGCCATTTATTTTATTCAGAAAAGGAGTACTTCGGTCTAAAGAGTGTTTCCTATAGCTATAGGCAGGACGCACATCCCCCTGTGCACAAGATCAACTTAGCTGATTGAGGAAATGCTGCCGAAAAGTCCTCCGCTGTCAGTTTAAGGTGAGGACTTCTGAATTACTGAGGGAAAGTAAGATTAATGTGCCACTCAAGTTTAAATGTCTTATCTCTCT
>NW_015780953.1:0-1128 GCF_001515625.1 Sinocyclocheilus rhinocerous | reverse complement strand
AAAAAAAAAAAAAAAAAGTAAATACAGTTAGTCCTTCAATTTAAACTGAAGCTAACTGCTCTTTCGGACTCTGAAGTCTTGAATTGCTTTGGCTAAAATTGTGAAATAATTATTGAGATCCCTTTTATTCAAATAAATAAATAGATAAATAGCTTAGGAGAAGTTCAGATGGAGAGTGGAATAATGTGGAATACATTGCCCTCAGCAGCACTTAACATGTTCAGTCATCACTTATGCATAAGTGCATAATGACTCTCATATTGACTTTTTTGACCTAACTAACCAATTTGTTTTGGCTTTTTATTTACACTGACGTCACTTGCCATTTCTGTTTTTGTTTTTTTTTGAGCCAGATGCATTTTGAGAATGACCTTTGTAAACTGTTTTTGTAACCTGGCCCTCAAAGAGTGAATCTAATTAAATTCACTTGAGCATCTGTATTTGACTAATGTTAATGCTACTAACTGCCTGAAGACATTGACTGAGGTTAAGTGATCAGGTTACAGTGCATAATGACATAATGCTAAAGATTTAGACATCTTCAACCAAGAAACACAAATAACAAGGCCAATGATTAGTCATCTGGCCTTCACCCACGGCCCAAAATCACAGAATAAATAAGAAAATGAAAGCAGACACCCACACACTTCACTTCAGTGTGCACTTCACGCCAAAGTGTTGAGCACTAAATACTGGTCCCAAAATGATCTCCACTCAGAGCTGCAAAAAGTTGCCTGCAGGCCTATTTAAATATCACTTATCATATCGCTGGCATCACTGGGAGCTGATGCATAAACCGCTAAGTGCTTGTTCAAAAATTAATAACTTGCACTTATTATTTGAGTATACAAGGTTAAAAAAAAACCTATTGTTGTGGTTAATTGGAAAAAAAAAATGTAGGGGAAAGAAACAACTTGTAAAAAGTGCCTTGTGTTTGCAATACTATATATATAAACTAGCAATTCTAATGTTAAATTCTTTTTAGTTAATTTAGTAAAATTCATATAGTTTCCTATGTAATTTTAAGCAAAACTTGATGATACAATATGGTAATTCAGAAACCTTTCAGGTGTTTCCTTAATTGTTTTCCTTCTCCATTCAAAATGTTGCAAACAAAACGTTTTTTTT
>NW_015780952.1:0-1128 GCF_001515625.1 Sinocyclocheilus rhinocerous | reverse complement strand
GCTTGCATCGGTACACTTTCATCTTTATTTTAGAATTTACAAAATATTATTATATTGATGTGAAGTTCCGCATTATGGCTTTGCATTTGTATAGTTGTTCAGGTGTAAAGAGGATTTTAACATTTATGAAGTTGACCCTAAACAGCACATAATTTACAATAACAAACTGACATATTATACAAAATGTACATATTGATAATATAACACAAAAGTGTTTGTGTACAGTTCATGGTATATGATCATGCAAGAGCACACGCAGCCAAACTGAACTCGGAAAATTCGGAAAATGGAGTCTCTTTTTCTCTTTATAAACGTTTCTCTTCCTCATTTCTGTTTCTAGTTTTTGTTTCTCTCTTGAACAGAGAGGGAATTCAAACTCCGGTTGCTTTTTTTGTGTTTGCGCTGCGTAGCAGGAATCACCACTAAGACCTCAGCGATCCATTCCACTGTCGTCCTGGGGTTGCCCTTGGAAACAAGCCGCTCGTAAACGTTCACAACACTCCAGCTCCTCCTGCAGGAAAGAAAACAATCAAACATTTAAGTCATTATGAAACATTGTTCACGACCCATTATACTGGCAAAATGTGACATGTGAACCAGAGTACTTGAATGAGAGAATGGGGAAAAAATGCTTCAAGTCATTGATAACTGACTGGCTCTAGTGTTATTTCAGTTTTATTTATAAACAATTACAGTATTTTATTAATATTTTGAATTGAACTTTAGATTTAAAATTTTCGTTGAATTTTTTTCCCCTGAACTTTTGTCATTTTTATCAGTTCTTTTTTTTCTTAAATATTTTGTTTAAGCTTTAATTTATTTTTATTTCACTTTGATCAATTATCACTTTAGGTTACTTATTTGTTGATGCCAATTATTTTACTTCAGTTAGTAGCTTGTATTTTTCCATCTAAAATGTATATTTTACTTTATTTCAAATAACCAGTTAATTAAACAGTTTTAGTTTAAGATACCAAACACTGATTGGCTCATGAATAGTTATTATTGTGGTAGAACTGTATGCTGTTCATTTTAATTTAGATTTAATTACGGTGAAAGTCTGCATTTACTTACAAGGGCAGCTTAAACAATACATAATAACTACTGGACTATATGCTAATATTATTT
>NW_015780951.1:0-1128 GCF_001515625.1 Sinocyclocheilus rhinocerous | reverse complement strand
CCAGTTTAAACAGTTGTCTATGGACCCAGAAAAGATTGAAGTTGTTGATGAAGTTGACTCCTTTTATACTGCAGGTTTTTTGTTGCCATGTGTTCGTAAAAGTATATTTAGGGAAAAAAAGTGCTTGCAGATAATATAATACTAATGAAATAAAAGATCACTTAAGTGTATTTACACTTTCACAACTATTTCTTAGCTTTAATGTAAAATTTAATGATTTTATATCACTATGCTTTAATAAAATTTTGTGGTTCTTTAAAGAAGTACACTTATTTTGATGTGCTGATTAACATATTAACACGATAATATAATATAAATATATTTAATTGCAGCTTCATCATTGCAAATGTGTGACTACAAATATATTTAAATACATGGCATACAAGTTTCAATAAAAATTACATTAAAGTATCTTTTAATTTACCATAAATGTTTGTCAGTACATGCAGAAGTTCTTTAACCATATTTCAAAGACAATAAAAGTAATTATGAAATTGCATATATAGATGTACTTAAGTCTTAATTAAGGCGGTCAAAAAGCACTCTAATGTTCTGCTAATTGCATTTAATAAAAATGTAAACTATAATACATTTTCATTTAATTGCATTTAATTATGAATAGAATGCATTACCTTGAGGTCACACGTATGTTCTAATAAAGTGTATTATTTAATAAGTAGTATTTTAAAAAGTATATAAAGTTTTAAGAGTATGGCTTCACAAGTGACTTCAGCATACAATTTAGCATCAGTTTTAACATCACTAACAGCACAGAAACAATGTTTACACTTTTTGGGATAAGCAACTTACGAAAAGTTCATTTACAAGGTGTCTTTGCATATCAAGCTAGGATAGGAATTTTTTACATTTTAACAATGAAAAAAGAAACTTTATTTTATATTGTGCCTTTTAAAAGAAGCTTCTCATAATGCTTTACAAAGTAAAAACAACCCCTACAAACATATTTTAAAAAATACATTTTTAATAAATAAAAATATATTTAAAAAAATGACTGTACTGTATGACTGACTCTCACCAGACATGTGTTATTGCAGCAGGGTCCGTCGCTGCAGTGAGCACCGTTAGACAGAGAACACTTTTTACAGCACTCTTTAATGCACTCCTATA
>NW_015780950.1:0-1126 GCF_001515625.1 Sinocyclocheilus rhinocerous | reverse complement strand
CGTTTTTATCATTTTTTCTTTAATATTTCGAATTAGCTTTACTTTTATTTCATTTTTAGTTTTAGTAATTTTAGTAATTCAACCTAAACTTATATTTAGAGCAGTTTGAAAGGCTACATTTCTCATTTCCATTCAAGTTTGTTTTTCATCTAATATTTATAGTTTCTTTTATTTCTACTTCATTTCAGTTACCAAAAGTTTCAGTTACTTTTAGTTTTAGGTAACGATTACACAGGCTAATATACAAATTTAATTATTCATTATTCTATCATTATTCATGTTGTTCATGTAATATGTTGTGTAATGATTTGAAACCATGTGTAATTGGGGTAAGTATAGGTAATAGGTATCTCTCTGTTTCTGTCTGTCAGGTGTGGCAGCACTGTGATTGTATGCGATTGGAGGCCGATGTGGAACATTATCTCTGTGAGCAGTGTGACCCTCGTCCAGTGGACAGGGTATGTGACCTTTCAGTCTGTGTAACTTTACAATTCTTTCTTCCTCTCTGACTATGTTTAGCACGGCCATATGGTCTCTTATCACAACATTTTAAAGGTCACCCCAGGATAAGATCTACTCTGTCATTCAGGATGTTTGGAACTTTTGAAAGCTTTTTTTGTGTTTTTATCTTTTATGCATTTCCTGTCATGTTTCAACAGGAGGTCCCAATGGTGCCCCAACCCAGTTATGCCCAGTCAGGATCCATCTATTATATATGCCTGCTTCGTGATGACTTACTATTGCATCAGGGTACGTGCATGTGTGTGTGTTTGTGAAATCAAATCTGCACTACTGTTCAAAAGTTTGGGGTCAGTATTTATTTGTTTATTTATTTTTAAAGAAATTAATGCTTTTATTCAGCATTGACACATTATATAGATAAAAAGACAATAAAGATATTTATATTACAATTTATATTTCTGTTTTTGAGCTTTCTGTTTATCAATGAATCCCCAAAAAGTAATAAGCAGTACAACTGTTACAACTATTGATATTAAGCAGTACAACTATTGATCAGAAGAAATGTTTCTTGAGTGGCAATTTATAATATTAAAATATTTTAAAATAGAAAAGTTAATTAAAATTGTAATAATATTTCACAATATTACTGTGTTTTTGATCAAAT
>NW_015780949.1:0-1128 GCF_001515625.1 Sinocyclocheilus rhinocerous | reverse complement strand
TTTAATTAAAATGAAGGTTGAGCGGGGAAAAGTCTAAAAACTAAATTTGAAGGTGCAAAGTCTGAGGGAAACAGCACAAAAAACAGTTACAACAATTAAAGTTACAAATTGATTTACAACAATTAAAAAAAGTGCTACAACCATCCTCGCTCAGACATTCTGTGGCATCTGTAGCTCATGCTGGCGGAAGAGGCTCACAGTCATTCCCTCTGCTCCTCATCGCAGCCTCTCAATATGACACCCATGTCCTGCTGCTACCTCTCCCTCCACCCCATAAATAAGATATATGGCCTTGTCTCCACACTCAGCTGTCATCATCTAAATTCATACGGCTCACAGGAGACACACAGCATTGTGTTTCACAGTGACTGCCCAAAGGAGCGCACACTGCGTCCATATAATGCACATACACAATTGGGCAATGTGCATTATAGAAGTGGATTAACAGCATTCACGGAAGTACCCAGAGGGCACCTCCAAATTTAAATGCTTCAGTTGATCTGAATCAAAACTATTTTTATCTCTCTGACAGCTGGCTGCAGGACACAGGGTCACATGACTAACAGGTTGGTGGACAAATCAAACGCAATGAAACTGTTGATTGCGAGCTTTCGATTGGCTAAACAAAAGTGCGTGACTCCAAGATGCCAAAAAACTTTTAAAAAGTGAAGTACACCAGGCCTTAGCGTCTCCAAACCCACGGCTGTGGTGAAGCACAGTGTGTGTGTGTGGATTTGTTGGGCCGACCTCCGCGGTGATCTTGTGATAATCCACTCCTCTCAGCAGCAAATGAGGTACAAAGACCGAAAGAGAGAGTGAACCGGAGAGAGGGTGGCCTCAAGCAGTGATTACTCTGTTTAATTCAACATGGTTTCTGAGGCATGAAACATGCTCGGCTTATAAATGACTTCCTCCTCTTCTCTCCTGTCTTCTCCAGAGCCTGGTCTAGCCCGCGGACTGAGGCTCCTGCACCTGATCGTATCTGCCTCTCTCTCCTCACTTACAAAAGAGAAGCCATAATATGGAGATAGATATTAGGAGCGCATAGGTCTGGTTCCCCAGGCTAGAGTACATCTGTGAAGGAGAATATAAATACATTTTACACAATAGCATGTTCACTGATACTAT
>NW_015780948.1:0-1128 GCF_001515625.1 Sinocyclocheilus rhinocerous | reverse complement strand
GTCAGATGACATTTTTTCTGATGTTTCTTCGCCAGGTTGAAAAGTCTGAGAATGAAAACGGAAAGCTGCAGCAGGAGCTACAGGACTCTAAAGATCAGAACGAACTCCTGGAGTTTCGCATTCTTGAGCTGGAGGTTTGATCTCTGTCCACAAATCACTGCTGGCTTTGTGACTTTTTAGCTGGCAATTCTGAGAAATATTTTTTGAGAGGAATTGCGAGACGTAAACTTGGAATTGTGAAAAAGAAGACGAATAAAAGATACAAACAGAGTTTGTATCTCACAATTCTGACTTTTTTATTTCTTAGAATTCTAAGTTTATGTCTCACCTTTTTGTTTTTTTATGCCATGGAGTAAAAAATAAAAAAGATAATTGCAACTTTTTATCTTACAATTTTGACTTTTCGTTCTTAGAATTGCAAATTTATATTTCACAATTCTTAGTTTATATAGAAAAAAATCTGAATTGATATATATAAACTGAATTGTGTGATAAAAAAAAATCACAATTACCTTTATTTATTTATTTATTTAAAATCTTGGAAACATGGAAACAAACTTCCATAAGAAACTATATTTTAAATTACTGATAGAATACATAGACCGTTACATTTATTATGGTTGACATTACATTTATTAAGATTTTTGACATAAACAACATTAAGCGATGCACACAGAGATGCACTATTTAGATCAGGTTTATTCTGAAGAGCCAGTAACTAGTCATTTATTCATATAATGTTTTTTCTCTTAAAATGGTAAAGAGTGTAAATGTCATCATCATATATCTAAAGAATTGAAGTCTGTAAATCATGACCTTATTGATTCAATTCAATCACTCTGCTGTTTTATTCCAACCGTTACTCCTGCTCGAATGCTTCCATAAATATTACGTTTATACACAGAGTTATAAATATGTACATACATGTAAGTAAAACACACGTGTGCTTGCCAAAATACTCCCTCTCGACCAGCAAAAACTCTCTCTGTCTCTCATCTCATTCTTAGATGGAGGCATCCATCTGGTGGTGGAAGTACAGTTTTATAAAGATGATGCTTTTGTCTAGTGAAATTGTTTCTTGTAAGTGTGTAAAGTGTGTTTGATGTGATCTGTCAGGAGCGTGAGAGG
>NW_015780947.1:0-1128 GCF_001515625.1 Sinocyclocheilus rhinocerous | reverse complement strand
GTGAATGTTTTGTGCAGGTTTTTCTTGCAGTAGACAGGTTTTGGAGAGCTTTTGGGCTGGAATTCGTCGGCCCAATCTGGCAACATTGGAGTCAAGCATCCATAGGCTTTTCTGATTGGATGTGAATTGGCTGCATGCATTTTTGTTGGGCCTGGATACATTGCAGTTATATACATATTTCATAACTCTCCACCACTCATTCAGCAATACATCTCTCTGCATATAGATATAATTGTATATTGTAGTACGCTACCATTTATTTTAGTATAGTCATTGTATTGTATGATTGATTACAGGTTATGATAACAGCAATACTTTTCTTTTTTGCCTGACAACATCAAGAAAGTGCTTTTATTTCCATGAGATCCTTCCTGCGTGAGTGAATTGTTTCCACTGCAGTTCTATAGGGGCTTTGGAGAGTGTTTTCCTGCATCAGATGCAAAAAAGATATAAAATGAAAATGTGTGCTTTTGTGACAGTATCAGATAGATGGAAGGATGTTTATGGGATGTGTGTGTATCCATGCATTTGTAGCATTTGTGTGCATGAAGATGGGCTTCCTTTATTTGATGGAAAAAGCCTGATATTTTTCATTCTATTATTCTCTCTGTCTGCAGAAAATCCAGGAGACAGAAATAACTCTTGCACATGTTGCTGATGTTTGTCTCTTGTGGTTTCACATACACCATCATATTTTGAAATTCTTACCACTTCATCAAAAAAAAAAAAGTATTTAAGTACACTAATTTAAGTGTGAAGTATTTAGTGCATGTACTGTAAATTAAAGTGCTAGTTTTTTCTTTGGTCATGTCACTTTGCTTGCCACTACTACGGTGCGCCTTTGAACATAAGTAAGAAAAATAAATAAATAAATAAACAAATAGGCTCACTCGCAAAAGCATAAAAACCCCTTAACCTTATGCATATCAGTCTAGTGACCAATATGACATAATTTCACCCATCCTACACGCTATTAAACATGCAACTGATAATATCTTTGACATCCTGTTTAATGGTGGCCATAAAATATAATACCAATTACAGTAATAGTATCAGCAGGGGTAATAATAATAGTAATAACTACTATCGATCCAGTGGTTTTGAGGGCTAATATTGCTGGTGCCCCAT
>NW_015780946.1:0-1128 GCF_001515625.1 Sinocyclocheilus rhinocerous | reverse complement strand
TGGTTGCTCACCTATAAAAATTCAACGGTTTGCATTACAGTGTATTTCTATTTTGAGGTATGATATGTGACTCATATCTACAGTATTACCCACAATTCATGCTTTTCTGATTTTTCTCCAGAACAAAAGACCCTATAATCTCACTTTCCTCTGTAACATCAGAAGAGATCTCAAATTCTCAAACAGTGTTCAAGATTTGTTACCAAAACTCAAAATTTCAATAAGAACTCAAACATTTTTCATCGAATTCATACAAGACTGAATTATCTATGCAAAGTTGCTACTTCAATGAATCATAACGGAGAGGTTGATAAAGTCTCTCCGGCTATGACAGAGCAACCTTTACACAATAAAAATTTCTGCAGGGGTAAATGCCAGCTGCTGGTATTGTAAATGTATGAGTGTTTCCCTTGTTAATACCTAAAAGTCTATTATAGCTTTATGAATGCTAGATGAAATGCTTTAATTTCATGCGCTGAGGGTGATTATTTTTGCAATTATTTCTTCTGACTCGTTGAACTACTGACAATAGCATGTGTAACTGCTTTAACTTATTAACTAAATTGTTTGCAGTATGTATTTCACCGCTTATGCTGGAGCTTTCAGTTTAAAAATGATTGTGTGTCATCAAGGCATAAAGTCACTAATCCTCTTAAATTTGTCTGCGTAGGATCCACAGTCAATTTCTCGACTTTTCTTGCAAATAGTCTCAATCTTGAGTTCAGGAGGATGTGATGAGTAACAAACACCGCTGCTGCACGCTCAACACACTTTCTCTGCCATGAAAAGATTAGTTAATTTCACTTCATAGAAAACAAATCTAGCACATTTATCATGCAAGAATGCTGATGCGCTTTCACAGGCGTATTGCTTTCCTTAATGAGCTCCAGTCACTACGGTTCCTGCGTTTCCCCAGTGTGTTTCCTCCTGCGTTGGGCCGCACAGGCCTCCCGCAGATGAGTTTGGAGACGAGGACAGCCTGAACACCAGCAGATATGTCTGAAAATACCATCAGTGTTGCTGCAAATGAAGACTAAAATTGATAGGCATGTCAATAAATAACTGTCTTTTAAGAAGAAAAAGTGGGCAACGTTCCTCTCGTTACTTAATTTTTATGCAATACATGTT
>NW_015780945.1:0-1126 GCF_001515625.1 Sinocyclocheilus rhinocerous | reverse complement strand
TGTAATGTTAATTTAAATCTCCTCCTGCGTGTGAGCCCTGCTCTATCAACTTCTAACTACAGAAGCTTCTCTGAGACCTGATGCACAGGAACATCAGAGGACTGAAACTCTTTCCCCTAAGCAAGCCGAGAGAAATAGGCAGGGTGGAAATTGCATTCTCACCACCCCCTGCCAAGTGCATTTTCATATTTCCATCCCCTTATCATACGTCTTTGAAAGTCAGGAGAGTATGGGGGCCAGTTGTAGACTTTGCAGATCTCTGTTTGATGCCTTCACAGCAGACTTCCTTAAATGGATCCCAAATGAGCCAAGAAAGTCTTCATTGCTAGGTGTCCAAGGACCAATTTTGGATAGCTGATGAACGAGGACAATGTAGGGACACAGTATGTTTGGCTTGAGACAAAGTAACAAAACACACCCCACCATTTCTTTGATATCGGACTGTCAGATGCACAAGGCATATTAGTCCTCTTGGGGGTGGATGATATTTTATCCCCTTCAAAACAGAATATTAAAAGAAGCCTCAATGCTGGAAATTTGCTTTTGATAACTTGACTGGGGTTGTTATCTTGGCGAGCACAGTTGCCTCCAATCTGACCCTTGGGGTATCATCATTTCTCACAAACAAGACCTCCAGTGATCTGTAACCAAAGACAGACGTGTCACTGTTCAGTTTGAACCATCAGACACCATGCAAAAGTTTAGCCATGTCATGTTCCTGACCCACAAATACTCCATATTACTGAAACCCAAATGATATGAAAAGTAATAAAACCATTTCCGAGTGCGGCAGGAGAGAAAGTTTGCTGGGTTGAATTCTCAGATGTGGTGCAACAAAGCTGCAAGTTTGTGTAATGTTTCTCTTCTTTCTCTACCAATGAAACTGTGCATTCACCGAGGCAATTAAAGAGCAAGTTTACCCCAAAATAAAAATTCTGTCATAATTACTAACCTTCATTTTGTTCCAAATCCGGAAGACCTTCGTTAATCTTCAGAACACAAATTAAGATATTTTTGATAAAATCTAAGAGCTTTCTGATCCTGCATAGACAGCAATGCAACAGACACATTCAGGGCCCAAAAACGTAGTAAAGACATCGTTAAAATAGTCCATGTGACATCAGTG
>NW_015780944.1:0-1128 GCF_001515625.1 Sinocyclocheilus rhinocerous | reverse complement strand
GATAGAAAACAGTTATTTTACTTTTTTTTTTTACTTTTTTTTTATCAATAAAATGTAGCCTTCTTTCAAAAGCATTAAAAGATCTTACCAACCCCAAACTTTTGAACAGTACCTTGAGTTCAGTGTACGTCAATTTGCATAAAAGCTTCTGCAAAATTCATAAATGTAAATGCATTTTCATTACAGACCACTTCAATTTGTTTAAAACGTGTTGAAATAGCCACAAGGAAACACACATACAGGCATACAAAAAGATCTTGAAACGGCTCCTTACAGAAACACATTTCCTGTTTCAAAAACAGCAATTACATGCAATTGTGAATCGATTATGAAATCATGAAAGGCCCAGAGCATTTGCCCACTGAAACTTGACTGCTGAAATTACACCTGCTATATTTTCTATACTAAAATCTAATCTAGCGACATGAATTATGCAAAAGTTGAGTCACTATAAGGCAGCAACTGGAGCATGAAGTCTGATTGTCGTGTCACTAAATAAGCAAGCGCAAACAAGGAAAAATTAATTAACAGCTTCATAGTCACTTGTTTACAGTCTGCCATCTGAGAGCATGATACATTGCTGTGTGTGGTTCAGAATAATAACTGCGCTGAAGTCTTCAACAATTTGGCTCATTTAAGCTATTTCCACCTACCACATAGTGTAGGGCTCATGCTGTGCAATAAGAAAACATGTGTTGCATTATGGGGCCTCATAAACAAGATTCCAGGTTTTATTTCACATAGTGTCGCAACATGCCTGAGATTGACCGTCTGTGACAGTCTAGTTTCTTCATATCTTGAATGGGAAACAGTATTTCCTGTGGATGTCTGTCCCAATTATCCCTCCCTTCATTCAGGATAAACAGTTTGTTCCTCAGGGTGTAGAATGAAGCCCTGCAGAGGCTTGTAACACTTCCCTTGCTCATATCCCATCTTTTTAACCACAGGTGATTTAGCATTATCACATTTTTACAAAGAGACAAATCTCCAAAATCCTATTAGCTAAAAAAGAAAGGTTTGGGTTTAATACTTGAGGGTGTCCCCAGAATGCCTTTGGCAAAGCAATTCATTTGTTTGCTCCAGTTGAGAAAAAAGGAAAGAGGGCAGCTGCCATGTGAGGATCAAACC
>NW_015780943.1:0-1124 GCF_001515625.1 Sinocyclocheilus rhinocerous | reverse complement strand
TGCATTGTTTTTTCCCAAACTGGTCAATTTTGAGATTTTGGACTCTTTGGCTTCCATAACATCCATAACTTCTTTCAGGCTAGTGAATGGAAAGTGAATGATTCAACATTTGTTGCATTAAAATAATTACTACAGCATGGAAAATGAAAATAACTGCAAAATTGTAGTATCATGTGGAGTTCTGTGTTTCCCACTTGTAAATACAACTTTGCTTATAGTCATTCATGTGCCTGGAACTTGTAAGTATGATTTTTGACTCCATTTGAAGGCCAAAATACAAACAGGAAAGTCCCAGACAGTTCTGTTGTTGCACTGTATAGCAGCACTCTACAAACTCTCCTCAGCCAATTGAAATCAATGGCTCAAAGTAACTCTTGTTAATGCATTTTATCAGTAAGGATTTATACACAAACTTAATTTAATGCTGTGGGTATATTACACTATGATTCAATAGATTTACCAACCCATTAAGACAACCCATAATGTACCACACTGCCCCAGCCTTAAAGCGCAGACATCGAATTACGTGTCTGTACTATTTTTAAAACTCAAACCATCTTTCTGTACCAGCAAGTTAAAAGTGCCAATAGCTTAGGACCCATTCGCATTTAGTTCAAGTCTACTGGGATTGTAACCTCTTTTCCAGAACTCCAATCACCAATGCAAATACCCCCGTTACTGTAAAACACAGGAAATGTGGGATTTTTTGTTCAGGAGTTCTCCACACATCTGTGCTCCCATGTGTGCCGGGGCAGATGTCAAAATTCCTCGGACCCTTTGGGAATAGTTTGCACTCCGATGAAAATAACCAGTCTGCACCGGTTTACTCTGCTCTGATTTCAAAAGCAAACTAACTGAGCAAGTCTGCTGTCAAGACTCATATAGTTTATACAATATCAGGCAGGAAAGCTTTTGGGGTGGATGTTTATAATGTGTCTTGATATTCGTCAGGCAAGTTTTTGGAATATGAGTGGAGGCAGCACAGGCGGGAGGTGTGTATATCTGTGTGTGTGTGTGTGTGTGTGTGTCTGTCAGTTGAGACAAGCGTGCTTCCCAAAGGGCTGCTGAGCAGAGCTATGCCCGCCCACTTCCTCAACACTTGCCACATTGTCACCGGGCTCCAT
>NW_015780942.1:0-1127 GCF_001515625.1 Sinocyclocheilus rhinocerous | reverse complement strand
GCTGAAAATTCAGCTTTGATCACAGCAATAAATTACAGTTTAAAATGCATTCAGATATAAAAAAAAAAGTTATTTTAAATAGTAATATTTCACAATATTACAGTTTCTACTGTATTTTTATCAAATAAAATGCAGCCTTGGTGAGCATTTTAAAAACATTTTAAAAACTTACCGACCCCAAACTTTTGAATGGTAGTCTATCTGATACCAAATTCAAATGTATTAATATCTTCAAAATATAAAGTTCATACTTTGCAGGTATTCCTTACGCAAAGCTGCCCTCTTAAAAAAAAAAGAATATATTTTAGTTTATCTTACTATTAAAAGCTGATCAAATGGCACTGTGTATTTGACTTAACTTTACTTGTCTTTACATAGTGTGTGAGTAACCAAACTCTGGCCAAATGTTTCCATTCTGTCTCCCGTTCTCTTCTTTCATGCCATCTCTTTCTCGCTCTGTTTACACACTTTCCTTATCTCTGCGTTGCTTCATGGCGCATGCAACCTCTACATAAAGCTACTTTCTTTTCAGCCGATCTGGAAAGAGAGAACGAGAGAGGTCAGACGTATTTCAGACTCCTCATTGGACAGACGGCTATTGAGCAAGACGTGTCCAAACATATTTCAACCGTTAATGCGGCACAGATAAGCGAGTGTTTCTCAAACAGAACAATGAGGGGGTTTCATAGTACAGGGTTATAAAAGTCAGAATACACAAGCAGAGCTTTGCAGAAACTGACAGCCTGTGATCATTTGTCTTTCATCTTGAGCTCTGGAGGACTTGAGCAGGAGCCAAAGTGTCAGGACGATAAATTAACTCTTTGTCAGGCGATGTGGGAGAAAAGAGCAGGTTCTGTGACTCACGCAGGATGTCTGTGGAATCAGTGCGACACTTCACGAATGAAGCAATGATGGGAGATGAATAGTATGATTGTGATTTTCCCCTATTTGAATGCAATTTTATTATCATTTAATCAGTCTGAATAGTTTAAGTCTTATTTCTAAGCAAGTACACCCGTGTTCTGTAGCCGTCAGGTTACAAAATAACATGAGCGTGAACTTTTTATTGTTCATCATCAAAATGTATATATATGCTTATTTATCTCTCTGGGAAAGTTTAGTTTTTT
>NW_015780941.1:0-1127 GCF_001515625.1 Sinocyclocheilus rhinocerous | reverse complement strand
AATGTGTCGTGACAGATCACTGTAGCGCCTCAGTTCAAGTGGCACTTGAACCGGCCATCTTTTCATATTTACTTAAAGCACAAAATAAACACGAATGAACATCAGAACATATTTTATTTCAACCGCGGAAAGACTTCAATACACACAATTTTTCAAGTTTAAGTCCACTGAAGTTGATCTATACTCTCCTGTCTGATTTGTTTGTTGGATAAAATGGCAGATTCAGTGTTATGATTGGTCAGATCGGCTGTCAATCAAGCTCTTTGCAAAGGGTCAGTTCAGAAAGGATAATGCAATGTGTATGGGTTTCATGTAGTGTCTATAGTTAATTTTCACCCCTACATCTTCAGAAAAAGTTTTTTTTTAATGTAATGTAATTATGTCTTCCATGACATCTCATGTTTTAATAATGAATTGGTTACAGGAGGAAATTTTGGAGCCAAAGTATTTTTCAACCTTCCACAAATGTCGGTTCTGGAAAACATTTGGAAAACATTTTGAATAATCAAACAGTGGCAGGTTCCTGGTATAATTATTAAACTTCTGACAAAACAAACCCCTCTGTGACATTCTGAGGTGACCTGAACTTCCTGTACATATTAATGTACATCAGGACATCAGGAATATAACAAGTTTGCCTCAGAAAAGCTTCTTTTATTAATTACTTGTTATCTTTATTTGTTAGTTGGTATAGTCTACATTTAGGTTATATTTAAGAACTCTCACTTCTCTTCACTGGAACTATTTGAAAGTGAATAAAGGTATGGCTCAGAAAATGGACACAAGAGAGAGACAAAGGAAAACAGATGATATCTATGAAAATGCTGATGCTATAAGAGGCGAAATCACAATGGAGATAGAAGACTTGAATATAACGAGAATCCAGCCGTCTGAACACACAGGTACAGAGTTTAATAATTAATACTTTTCCTCATAAAAAATAATAGCATATGCACAAACCTTCAAAGAGAGAGATCAAGTATGTACCTGTGCTGTATTTAATGCTAGTGAAGGGACTAACATCACGTCTGTGTTGTTCAGGAAGTGATTCTGTGAGGATAAGGAGCTCCAGAGCAGCTGCGGTGTGTTTGTTGCTGCTGTGTGTTCTTCTGCTGACTGCAGTCATA
>NW_015780940.1:0-1127 GCF_001515625.1 Sinocyclocheilus rhinocerous | reverse complement strand
ATCCTCAGCTTACCTTCAGTTGCTGGATTCGGCTTTTGGTGTTGTTGAGGACGGCGATGAACTCCTCGCATGATTTATGAATACTCTACAAGATGCTGGTGAGAAACCATCCGCTTACCTTTAAAGATTGCAGACAGCTTTGAGGATGACTATCAAAAGAGGTGGCATTTCTCCAGAAGAGGCAGACCGACTTCTTCTCAAGCAGTTTTGTAGGGGCTGCTGGGATAATGATTTGATTACTGAACTGCAGCTCGAGCAAAAGCGCATCCTTCCTTTGCGCAGCTTCTGTTAATGTTACGTACAGAAGAAGACAAACATACAGAGAAGGTCAATCGTATGAAGCAACATCTTGGGTCTTCTAAGCAGAGAGCTCTGATGCATTCTCAAAGAACGTGGATCTCTGCTGAATTGGAGCAAAAAGAAGCTTCAAACATAGTTTCACTTGCAACTGAAACGCAGGAGCTCAAGAAACAGATAGCTAAGCTCCAAAGTCAACTAGCCAATCCTACGACCAAACCTAAGATCCATAAGAAATCCCCGCTGCCAGAAGAAGTACACAAACAAGGACAAGAAGAAGGTAGGAACTGCTGGTACTGAGAGTGTGACTCCAGTTAATAAAAATGAACAGGCAGACCAAGACCATGGTATTGTTTTACCTGTGGTGAGGACGGCCACGTTGCATCTTCCTGCACTTCTGAGCCTAACCCTGCACTTGTCACCACAAAGCGAAAACTCCTAAGGGAGAAGCAGCACCTGTGGGACTCTCAGAACCCCACCCCCAACACTGATTTAAACTAAAGTCAGCCCTTGTTGTGGAACAGACGAGGGCTGAGTTAGAATCTAACCGTCCCACTGTAAAACGAGTCTCAAACAAATGTAAATTTTCGAGAAAGTCAAGCTCTAGTCTGCCAAAGGGGTTAGATGGTGCAAGATGTGTTGCAGAAGTCAGCGTAGCAGGTGTAAAATGTCATTGTTTATTGGACACTGGGTCACAAGTTAAAAAAGTCCCCAAGTCCTTTTATGAGCAGCATCTCTCAGCGTACCCCATTAACTCCATCAATGACATCTTGGAAGTAGAAGGAGCCAATGGTCTTTCAGTTCCATATGAGGGGTACATAGAAGTAGAC
>NW_015780939.1:0-1127 GCF_001515625.1 Sinocyclocheilus rhinocerous | reverse complement strand
GCACTCCAATAGAGAATAACAAGGTATATATCAGTGGCATATTACTTGGAAGAGTGCTAAAATAAGCAAGTAGGGAAAATGTATTCAGCGTCAAGACACCAAACGGCTATAAGAAAACACAGATGGAAAACATAAAAAAACAGCTTCATTTTGCATGTAACACAGGTTGGAATTTATGTCATGTTATACTCTGTAAGATGTATATTTTGAGAAGTCAGATTTCACCACAAATAAGCATACTGTCTGTATTTACATTCAGCTCGCACTATTAAAATAAAGGAAAAGGATTTTCTCTTCAGCTTGCTGATGCAGCACATTTCATTTAGTTTTCCTCACTAAAAGAAGATGTAATTTCTCTAAACATCACCAAACCTGAGACAGACTGAGTTTTATGTCATACTTCTATTTGAGCTCGATATCACAGAGATGCTGGAGCCGAGGGCCCCAGACCAGGTCCAGTCAGCACCAGTTCTTTGTTTAGATTGCTGGAACCAGGTGTTTAGATAATTCAGTCTGGCTCAGCTGACTAAGAGCACGCATGTCGGTCTTCCCAGCATCCTCCTGGGCCCGTTCTGAAGGCAAGGCTCACTTTATCCCTGAAAGTTGCCCCAGAAGAGTGTGTAGGGCTGGGGAAATCATTTTCAAAGTCTCTCTGTGGTAGCATAAGGAATCTGCCACACAATGGGTATTGCAGACTCAGCCGTCCTCTATATTTTTTTGTTATATACAATATTTTTTAAAAAGATTATTTATTTATTTATTTATTTATTTTTACTGTCACTTACCATCTAAACATTTAACACAGGTGACTTCAGAAATTACACATTGTGTTTGTTCAGAAGCAATTTTAACATAAAATATTGTAGGCTTCTTTCAAAAGTAATTTTTTATTTGTTTATTTTTAGACATAAAATAATTTAAGAAAGGATTGAGTAAGAAGGGTCTCTGTGGATATGGTTAAAGAAGATGAAAAAAAAAACAATCTAGTACAGTAAAGGCCTGCTCACACCAAGGACAATAACTGTAACATTAATGATAATGATAATATCAACAATGAAGTTTGAATAAGTCCACACCACAGCTATTATGATAAGGACACCGAGGAAAAAATATACAATCAGAACTTT
>NW_015780938.1:0-1127 GCF_001515625.1 Sinocyclocheilus rhinocerous | reverse complement strand
TATATGATGACAGCGGTGGCTAATACAAAATTATCAGTTTTATTGTACTTGCAAAAACAGTACAGTGTAGGCTTAGTAAAATATGTGAATCTTGAGACACCTGACAAGTACACGTCAAGTATTTCACCTTAAAATAGCATTTGACCCTGGAAACATCAAATGTAATAAATTACATTAAAATTAAATATTTAAAAATATATACACATCTTGCAGTGTAACATTATTAACATTACTTTGATAATTAAGTTCATTTTCGTATTTTTCTTATTACCATATTGCAAAGAAAATACCACATTAGCCTGTTATTTACAGTGTTTTATTATTACTACTACTGTAACTGTTATTTTACTTCAGTGAAATATTACAATGTAATTCCATTCGTGGGAATTTGTTTTGGAAATGGTCATGAAAATAATCTACAAATGTTCCTAAAAATAAGCATTATTTATTTTATTTAAAATATAATTCTATCATTTTTATTCATGTTATTCATCTTTTAAAAATAGCGGGAACTGGTCATGTTTTTATAAGATTCACCCATTAAGACTCAAATTTATTCATCTCCACCATCATAAAAGCTGAAACTGAATTCTGTAATTTCCCCCCTAATTACTTGTGACTGAAATGTAAATTTCATGGCCTAAATTTCCATGTTATCAATTTCATGGACCAAATTTCCATGTCATCAAACAAAAGAGATAGCAATCAGTGTAAACAGTATTTATTTTAGTCAGTTTACCTCAGACACAAACATGTAGCAAAGACAGACAGTACAAAAGCAAAATTAAGTCAATAAGGGAATAATAATGCACAAACTGTCTCATAAACAGCTAACGGCTTTGAACTATATAGAAACAGTTTTTTTTGCAGTGAAATACACAAAAATAGTGCTCATTACAGGTAATGTCTCCTGTCCATCTATAAGCTGTAATTTTTAGAATCGTTCTTAAGTGAATGATGTGTCTTTCAGGGCTGTTTTTCCCTTTTCCTTTATGTATGGCTCTTTTGTCTCTTCCAGAATCTCTTAACCTCGCTGTGTCCATGTGGCGTCACCACCATGACCCTGTGAGCGGGGTTCTGCCAAACCAGCACACCTAAACCCTGCAGGACAGACGTTATACTGTCAG
>NW_015780937.1:0-1125 GCF_001515625.1 Sinocyclocheilus rhinocerous | reverse complement strand
TAATGTTCTTTTTAGCAGCATCATATGACCCCTTTAAGTTGAAGACATCTGGCTAATAGCAAGTGGTTCTTCCTTCCAGCCAATGGTGGATCGACCAAACCCTTGGCTATAGTGAGTGCAGGATCAGCACTATTTTTTACGGTCTACTTTGACACACACACACTGCAGATTTTTCACAAAATTTCTAGCCTACACAACCAACTTTCCAGGAGAATGGAAAGGGAGGTGGGATACATTCTCTTCAAAGACACAAATCTTTAGAAAGAACTGTGCAAAGTCCAGCCCTGCTGATCAGTCTTGTGCCTGCAGAGGAATAAACTGTCCAGACACAGGCCCCATGGACAGAGAGGTGTAGGAGGACACAATAGTGTGAGCATTCTGCAATACTCAAAAAAATAATTCCCTGTAAATTCAAAATAGCTGGAAGCAATGTGTTTCCATAAACACTGTATGTCTATTCTGGAATCTCATGCTATGCATTAAATAAAAGATAAAGTGCACATAAAAATTAATGTGCACTACTGAAACTAAAGATCCAGCAGGGACTATATATGAATAACCTTGGGTGATATTTAATAATTGTGATAGTCACAAAGCCAGAATTTTATCAAGAGCCAAAAACAATCTTAGGAAGAAACTGTTTGACAAAAACACACGTACATTACATACATATACATACATACATATATATATATATATATATATAATAAACAAAATATTCATACACTCTTCAAATGGTTTCGAACCCAATGGCAATTTCAGTCTATAAAGATGATTGGATACAAACAATGTTTGTGTAGGTAAAAATCTAAGCACAAATTGAAATTGTAAATGAAAATAAATAAATAAATAAATCCCAATCCATCTATTAGCTTGTCGTGTAATAAACAATTTGGAATCACACTTTTGCACTTAGCCCAGTCTCTATGCTAATATGTCTGCCTCAAGAGGACTAATAATCAGTAACAGCGATATGAACAAGGCGTGCAGTGAAACCCTACAGAAGCCAGCATCTCCATACATGACTGAGAGTTTCTGACTAGGGACAGAATCGTTTCCTTTCACTGATGAACAGGCCTAATGGAAGATCCTTGATATGGGCAGGGCACAACACTCGAGTCTCAG
>NW_015780936.1:0-1127 GCF_001515625.1 Sinocyclocheilus rhinocerous | reverse complement strand
AATAATGATCTTTAAAAAAGCATCATATGACCCCTTTAAATGATTCCTAAAATCTCTTGTGATAATTGTCCAACTTGTACCAGTGTTATTTTACTACTATTTATATACTATTATAGTATTTATTAATATTTTTGAATGAGTTTCAGGGAAAACTCTTTTAGGAAAAATACACATTTCAGCTTCATTTTATCCATTCAGAGAATGCCACTGGCAATAAACGTTTTTGAGCAAATACACTCGTGTCAGCAAACATTCTACACACTGATAACATAAAATGAATCTGAGCCCAGTCAGATGAACACAGACAAAGAAAAGTAACAAACAATGAAAACAATTAACACTCAATTATTATTAACCGCTAACATAAACTGGTTTAGTCCAGTATAGGTTAGTTGCTCAATTCATTATCAATCGTGTTACTTTCATTTTTGACTGACTAAGTTGCACTTAGCTCATGCACATCGACAAGATGACAGTTAAAGTTTTCATATCACAGATTCAATTCAATGTGTTTACTGTTTATTTTAAAGGTCAGGCAGTTGTTAAATGACAAACACCGTAATGTATTTGTTTGGGAAGACCAAGCACTGTTTCCGTAAAAACGAAACTGCTGACAGTACACATATATTTACACACAGACAAACAAGCTTTTGAAATGGACAACTAACCCCACAACAAACTAAAACAGAGAATTCCGACGTTTGTCCACTTGACCAAAATCGGCAAACACACAATTAGCGAACCATCAGTAACACTAGCACCAACTGCTAAGTCATGGCTTGCTAGTTAGTAGGCACACCCCTTATTTGCATTAAATTGAACCGACTGCAATTAAAACTTTGAGTAACTGGGACTAATGTGGTTGCCGCTGACTGACAGAGGAAGATTTATCAGGATGACAATTAAAAAAGACGAGTATAGTATTATGAATAGCTCTTGACAGTGGCTAGCAGGTTAGCTAGCGTTGGTTGGGGTTAATCGAGGGAGGCTAACATGCTCATTCGGTGTCAATTAATTCACTTCCGACACAAATATAAAATCACTTTATTTAGGTGCGGACGTCGTGGGATCCTGTACGTCCATTATAAGTAAGCGGCATTGATAAAATATCAACCAGGCAGGTTATA
>NW_015780935.1:0-1127 GCF_001515625.1 Sinocyclocheilus rhinocerous | reverse complement strand
TTTTTTTTGTTTACACATGGTTAGAATATGGTTACTGTACTGCGGTTTTACTGCTAATCCTATAGTTGAATTACTGTCACTGTAGTAAAGCCATGGGTCATTCTCATACGGGACTGCAGTGACAGGCTGCTGCACCATAAAGTACAACCTTTGCACATTTTTCTGACAGTGTATGATTTATATTAACAACAATTACAGACATGATCAATTTGGAATTTTAGCATGCAATTTAAATAAAATTTAATAGCACACACTATGTACATTTTCAATATGTTCATTGTGAAATAACTATCTAATGGATCCATATTATGTTCTTCTGTCCCCTGATAAGCATTGTTCTGAGCTGTGTTTCCCAAAAGCATTAGGAGCCTAAGATGATCGCAAAGATGGCAACGGGTTTTTATGATGCTTTTGGGAAATGCAGCGCTGTTTGAATTAAGTGTCATTAGCCAGCGCTCTCTGATTGATTGGTTCTGTCTTGCAGCATTTTCTTGCTAAATTAAACAATCACTTGTAAAATCACCTTATGAATGTTGTTTTTTATTTGAGTATCAATACTTGGATACAAAATCAGCATTGATGTATCAATACTTCAGTATTGATCTGCCCATCCCTGCCCTGCAGATCCTCATGACTGTCTGAAAAATACCAGATTATTGAATTTTTATGACCTAGCAAAGTTAGTTCAGGTTAATGGTGTCAAACGAAACCTCATGATGTTCATTATTCAGAAATCTGTCATATGTGAGCGTGTGAAGCATCAGTGACGCAGTACAAACCGAGCTTTAGTTTGTCTCGAGGAAACTCCCATTTCTCGTTGTATGGCAGTTGTGTTGGGTCTATGAAGGTGTAGTCGTTTCCATTTGTGGCTTCAATGATTTTCCAGCGGATCTCATATCTGGGTTTCTACCAAAAGACGCAAACTAGAGTTCAGTCTGCTGTTTAAAGGCCTAATGCACATATCAACACAATACTGAGGAGTAATTCACTGTGTGTGAAATCAACAGGTTTGAAATATTCAAAATTTCACGTGATTAATCATTCATGAGTTTAGGGACATGTTTGTCGATAGAGAGTCAAATAATAAATCTGCATCGTTTATCTTTTTGATCTTTCATTCAAAAAAT
>NW_015780934.1:0-1127 GCF_001515625.1 Sinocyclocheilus rhinocerous | reverse complement strand
TAAAGATCTGTAGACATGGCAAGAGCAACAGGGAGAAAACGAGAGAAAGAACTTCCAACTGAATGGAAAAAAGAGAGCTATCACCCCCCTTCCCACAGTAAATCTTCTGTCTGATATATATATTTATATATATATATATTTTTTAAAATCAATCATGCAAGTTTCCATCAGATTTTAGTCCAAAAATATCAAAGAAAGCTGAGCAAATGCAACAGAATAACCAAGTTCCAAATGTTCAAAAAGAAGTAATCAATTGAAGACATTCTGAAGAGGAAATAGTCTTTCTGTCCCTCCCTCATCTGCCGTTTCGTTCTTTTTCCACGGTCTTTTCCTTGTCAGGACCGAGTGGCAGTTTGTGGGTGGGGTTTCGGTGTGCCACGCCCACCCACCTCCTCTCGCCTGCACTGGGTCCTTTCATATGCCACGCCTCTTTGACGGTTAACCCCTCCCCCAGGTGATGAAGTCACTCAGCATCTTGAGTTGGTAACAGTAAACGCAGATGATAAAACTCATCGATATCGGCCAGCACATGGGGCTGGTTTTGCAGTAGGTAGAGCTCTCGTTCACAAGAGCACTTGCATTTTCTTCAACAATGTCTGTTTTTTCTTCCCTTTTTATTTTTTGGGTCTTTTCAAGAGGCATAGATGTGAGGGGGGAAAATGGGTTCTGGCTTCTTTTTCAAAATAAATTTTTTTTTCTTTGTTTTTGATTGACAGAGAATGTTGCTTCTCATTTTTTCCATCTGGCAAGAAGCAATCGGTCTTGCTTAGTTTGGAGTGGAGCATTCAAACACAACGACTCTGATCTTTAAAGTTCAGTCCATCTAAACGCAACCACCCCATTTCTCGCTCATATGCTCCCATTCCCTTGCGTGCTGAGCAGCATGGGAAACGTAGTCCAGAGAGCAGGAGAAAGCTTTAGAGAGAGAGGGAGTAGGGGAGCTGTATGTGCTGCTCCAAGGCTCAGAGTCTGACAATGGCGCATTTGCCTTGTTTGCGTTTCCCCTTCCACCCCCTCTCTCCCTGCTGCGGTGCATAAACATCTTGGTTTAAGTTGAGTGGCGCCCCCTCCTGGTCACCCTGCGCACTAACACCAATCATCCTCGTCCGTCTCGCTATACTGTTCGT
>NW_015780933.1:0-1125 GCF_001515625.1 Sinocyclocheilus rhinocerous | reverse complement strand
TGAAATGTTTAATGAGAAACGGTGTATATATTAATTTGGAGGAAAGAGATGCAAACGGTATTGTATGTTCAGTTTAGTTCACTTTATGCTAATAATTTAAATGTGCATTGTGTAACCAGTTATTGCTTTGTTAATTTCTGTAAAAATCAGCTGGGTTGTTTTTATATTGTTCTCAGATGTCAAGTTGCCATTTTCTAAACGTTTTGGCTGCAGTAAGGCTGTGGCTGCATTCCTGCTGCCTACACCTGAAAATAATCCAGCAGTACTAGTCACAAACTTTGTTTTATTACCTTGTTGTGAAAGAGCTGTCATATTTGACCATGTTTTGTAATCAGAATTTGCATTACAAAGGAGAGACTTAGAAGTGATATGGTTTAATGGTTTGAGATTTAAGATTTGAGCTAGTAGTTAAAATTTTGTTGGCAGAGTATAAATTTTGTGCCAATGAATTAAGAATGAAATATTTTGGTAACACTTTACAAGGTTCCATTAGTTAACATTAGTTAATGCATGAACTAGCATTAACAATGAGCAATGCATTTGTCACAGTATTTATTTATTCATTCATCTTTGTTAACGTTAGTTAATAATATACAACTGTTCATTGTTAGTTCATGTTAGCTCAGGTCCGTTAAATAATATCAACAGATACAACTTAGTAATGTATTAGTAAATGCTAATTTTAAGTAACACTAAGATTAGTAAGTGCTTTACTTAAGTATTTATCATTGTTAGTTCATGTTAACCAGTATATTTAACTGTTAACAAATGGAGATTTATTGTGCTACCAATATGTCTTGCCAACCAGGAAACTATTTGCATGCCTAACACCATACCTATTAGCATTCATACACTCATTTTGATTTGCTTAACGCAAATACTATGGGTCAGTGATGACCCTTTTTGTCTAATAATTCATTCAGAAATACATGAAAAAGTAATTCATACATACAGTGGCTTGAACACACCTCTTCTATTATAAGGATGTTTGTAATTTCTGAATTAATAGTCATTTTGATATTTTTTTTGGAAGCATAAAGTCCGAAATGTCAGGGTGATGCATCTCTCTCTCTCTCTCTCTATCTATCTATCTATCTATCTATGTATATATATATATATATATAT
>NW_015780932.1:0-1127 GCF_001515625.1 Sinocyclocheilus rhinocerous | reverse complement strand
CTCAACCAATCAGAATCAAGCACCGGAACTCTCCGGTTTATAATATTGTATTTACTGCCATATTAAACCAGTTTTGAGGATTGGCTGTTTGCTGCTTTTTTCATCTCTCATGTTACATGCCCACTCCACCATTTATGCTCCATGTTTACATAATGTATATCTTTGGGATGAAACATCACACAATTTCCCCACTTAGAACTCTATATAAGTACAAAGCATAGACTCTCGTTAGGGCTCTTCCTATATAAGCTTTACAAACACCTTCCCATTGAGGTGGAAGACTTGTATTCATGCAACACACAGTTTATTAGGCTACAACAGAAATCATTTGAAGTATTTATAATTAAATACTTGTGATTTATTGAATATGATCGTTTAATGTAAATTAAACCTGCTAACCACTGTGGCACTGTAGTCAGTCTGGGTTTTTAAAGGTGTCGTGTAGGCTGTTTACATCACTGCGAGTCTCTGAGGGCTGGATACTTGTTAGATTATATTTGCTCGAAGTTCTTCTGCTGGCAGATTGAGCTGAGGGACACAATCTGATTATGATTGTGCGATACGCTTGGCATGTGTAATGAGTTCATGTGTGTGCTGAGACCTGCAGCAAAGGAACGGATCCCATCCACCCACGGCACAGAAGACGTGTCTGCGGCCCGCTCGAGTTTCACAGAGCAAAGGCTAATTAATGGACACCCCACGGACAGCTGCTTCCTTCAAGTCAAAGCTCTGAATGTTGAGCTTTGAAGTCCTGCATCACACTATGACTAATGTCTGCGGCCCGAGCATTTGAATAAAGAGGAGATGACGGGGCCGGCTGTTTCGGTGATGTTTCAAACACCCAGATCAAACCCGCCTGAAATCAGAATATGTCTAGTGAATCCTGTCCTCCTAACTGAGCTTCCTTTAGCACCATGACATCCGTTGGATAAAAAGTGAACACAATAAAACACACTGGCACAATTTCAGAGGAGAGTTCAAATGAAGGTAGATTTGAACTGAGAGTATTTTTTTGTATTTTTTTAAACATGTCAGGTTCCGTGCGTTTTTAATGTTGTCATTAATTCATTAATTGCACATTCTCCTGGCCAAAACAATGGTGAGATTTTTTTTTTTTTTTTTTTTAC
>NW_015780931.1:0-1126 GCF_001515625.1 Sinocyclocheilus rhinocerous | reverse complement strand
CACTGACACATTGTCCACCCCCAGTGTGAACATAAACATTTTAGATGCCTTTTGACCAAATTAACAGCTCTTATGAAAGCAGCGAGCGCAGACAAAGATGTGTCTGTTTGGCCGGGAGGTTTTGGGAGGAATTCGCTGGACTTTAGCATGTGAGATGTTTGCCTCTGACAAAGGATGCTTGTGAAATCATTTTTGGAAAGACTCTTAACAGAAGCTGTTGCAACTGTTCGCCGCATACGGCCAAAGCCTTCTGTCATTGTTTCACAGACTGACTAACAGTTCACTTATCTTGTGGAAAAGAGTCGGAATCAGCAATAGCTCCGGTGTTTAGTGCTTCATGAAATCTAAACTGACCTTATTTACTTTCTGAATGCACATTCCTGGTCTTGTTGTGAATGATACTTCAGTGCAAAGACAAAAAATGTCTTATATAATAATTTCAGCTCATGCATCATTATATTTTTCAACTATTTTATCCACCTGATCACGATCAAGTCCCTGTTGAACAAACAAGATTCATTTCTTAATCAGACTTGCAACAAATTATAAAAGTAAAATAGATTGTGAATGCCAATTTTACATTGACTTTAAGAGTAAATGAAAATTCTGTCATCATTTACTTACCCTCATGCTGTTTCAAACCTGCATGAATATTACTGGATAATTGCAGAAATAAATGCATAAATGAATCAATAAATAAGTAAGTGAATAAACAAACAAACAAACAAATAAATAAATAAATAACACTTCCCATACATTTAAAGAATTAAAATAAATATTTTTCATACATTTAAAAAATTTAAATAAAATTTAAAACAGTATTATAAATATATAATATTATTATAAATATTAAATGATAGAAAGAAAGAAAGAAAGAAAGAAATACAAAGTTTTATACAAAATGTATTTACAAGAAATACACACTTTTTGACCAATACATTTCCACAACTTTTCTTGTTGCTGTAATTACTAGGAAAGGATTTAAATAATTATAATTAAATATTGTTAAATTATATGAAATTAGGATAGATATATAGCTTAAGAACATTCGTGGAGTAAAAGACTTTAGTTTGGATCCACCCACATTTATGTGTCTGACAGGCGTGACTCACAGAAAACACGTGAG
>NW_015780930.1:0-1127 GCF_001515625.1 Sinocyclocheilus rhinocerous | reverse complement strand
ATGCTGCGCAGCTGAGGAATAGAAGTACTAAAGATTCTACGCTCAGAGGACCACAGCAGAGACAGTGATAGTGTTGGAAGACCCGCACTCGTTGTGAGGCTGTGATACTCTGAGTAAGACTTAACCAGTTTAATGTAACATCCTGTCCTCCAAGTTTACATCAGCACCTGGTGATGATTCAGCTCAGTAACCTGTCCACCATATCCAAGCCATCCAGTCAACCATGAACACTTATTGACTTGTGGGTTATGTAGTTTGCATTTCAATCTGGTCTCATGCAGGTGTGTGTCAGGTTGACTTGGCTTTGCCTAGAGGGGACAAACAATAATTACCCTTGCATAGCTTCACTGTAAGTGTCTGACAGGTTGTCTATCTTTGCCTTTCTCTTTTTTTATAAATGACATTTAATGTGAGAGTTAGTATAGGTGTGTGAAAAAGACATGATGTTTCAGTTCATAGCTGAGTGTCACACGTGCCCCAGGCTGCATTTCCATTCTTTTGAGAACAAGAATATCATTATTACTCAGACCTTGACAGTGTGACTATTGTTGGCATTAACAGGGAGCAGAGAAGCAGTTTTTGAAAACCATGATGTACAAATGATAATACAAATATATTTCTAGCCCTACAGTCATACTTGTCATTGCAGACAATATTAAAAAATGCTGGGTTTCATCCCAACTTTGGGTCAAATGTGGACTAATCCAACTGTTGGGTTAAATTTTTTAATTACATTTTAACCCACAAGACCCAAAGCTGGGTTGAAACATATATGTGTGTTTATAGAATATTGTCAATTGGAAAAAATTTGAAGGACTATTGAAAAGCATACACTCTTAAATAGATTGATTACATTTATTCCTGTGATAGCTGAAATCTCTGTATGTCTTTACATATCGGACAGCTCCAAAAAAATCAAATCATGTCAGACAGACGACAAATTGCACCAAATCCACATAGACAATGTTTAAATGGTAGGCTTGTCAAAAGGCATGTGAGTTCATTTTTCATTTTGATCTTGTGTACGTATGCTTTGTGTATGTGCATGAATGAAGACTATTTCCTCAGGGCTAATTGGTGCAGGTGAGCTGAACTTGAAACAGAATCGGTTTTATCTGATGAACCAC
>NW_015780929.1:0-1127 GCF_001515625.1 Sinocyclocheilus rhinocerous | reverse complement strand
GTAAGTGTAACCTCCACGCCGGTCAGTGCTCCCTCCGTGACGGGACCCTTCAGTGCGACTGCGAGCACAACACCACTGGACAAGACTGTTCGGCCTGCGAGAGAGGATTCAAAGCCAAGTCCTGGAAACCCGGCTCCTACCTGCCCACCCCGAACGGCTCGCCAAACATTTGTACGAATTATGCACCTGCTGTATTCAGACACGCGCACACACCTGAGGGGAAGCTATGATTTACGTACAGTGTAGAAAACTGGGGCATCTTCACTCGCTAAGGAAAGCAGAATAGCACGAAGCTTTCAAGTAACCTTCGCAATAAAAAGAAGACAGGCATATTGAATAGGAGAAATATACAGTTCATCGCTACTGTACGTTCCCTGCGTGTAAAAGCTAGGCAGGTTTCTGTATTTTTTAACTTTTAGATGTGCTCCAGAGAGGTAGAGGAATAAATAAAATAAACCCACAGGAGTGTTTTGGAAAATAAATGAGTAAAACTCTCTCATTTGTTTTATCTTCCTCTCTTTCTGTTTGCAGGTGAGGCGTCGGGAACGTCTGACAGTAAGTGGCATGCTAATGGAATTCGCTGACTGTCGTTTTCATGTTTTCGCTTCTGCTGCCATCACTCTTTTTGGCCTCTTTATTTCATGTCGTTAGCAAGACGTTGGTTCTGATCCATCCCTTAACTGTCACTGTGAACTCTGATGGCGTGATGCATTTTTCCACAGTTTTCTACTTCATAAATGTTTCATGTGATGTAAGACGCAAAGCATTCTAATGCTGGCTATAGTGATCTATGAGGGTGCGCTCAAGGTTATAAGAAATTTCAGCGCGGTTCTGCCCATTTGTGGTGGTCTAATGCTGTTTTGTTGGAAATCTGAGGTGATGACTGATCTCAAGAGAAGTATAGAGGAATCTTTTTCCTCAAGATCATTCTTAAAGGTGCACTTTGATACTTTTTTTTCCAGCTTAAAGGTGAAACATTTACATTTTTAGTGATGCTAGTGGCTCATATATTACTAAGTTTTGCATCTGGAGAAATCTGTGGTACTTTTGAAAAATGTTTCAAATGGTTTAGATGAACAATTTAGTCATATCAGCTGCATAAAAGCTGTTTAATTAGATAAGAAAGT
>NW_015780928.1:0-1127 GCF_001515625.1 Sinocyclocheilus rhinocerous | reverse complement strand
GCAAGTAACACATTGAATTAAATGTGAAATTTTGAAGTAGAAAGAATGAAATAGTATTTTCTTATAAATTGTACTGCAATAAACTTCATTAATGATTTCTTGTGTATTTATTTGAAATGGTTCAATATTATGTGCTTCATCTTTATGTTTCTTGTCTTAAAATTACAAGATTATATAAATACTCATCAAATAAGCATTCATAAGACAAAAGAACGTATAATTTACCAATATAACATAATACATGCCTCAATACAACAAAGATAACAATCATCTAAATAAAAATAAAAAAATTACATTTAATTTTAAGTTGAAAAACAAACCTATACTGACATCACAAGACTAAATTTCACATCAAAATCAACAACAATAATATAAAAAACAGTCAAAGAAGGAAACCATAATTATTCATGCCGCAGTGCATGCTGGGACTATAGGACTGAACCACAAAACATTATTTTAATGTAGGCAGTAAAAAATACTGTAAAAAAGTATGCTGTAAAAAAAGAAAGAAAGAAAATTGCTTCTATACCCATTTTTTCAGTCTAGAGCTCTTTTAAAGTTTATTTTCAAGGTAAACATTTTCATGTAAAGTGAAGTTTTTAGTTCTTTAAAGAAACCAATACTCTATTAAAATGGTTCTTAAAAAGGGAGAAAAAAGTATTTAAAATATTAACATCACATTTTAAGTTATGGCGATATGACTTTTCGGTCTTTATATAAAAGTCACACAAACTTGTCTTTTTATGTTTTGTAAGTTCTACAAACACCCCATTATTTACAGTTTGTGCTGACTTGGGCAAACAGTATCTCTGCAAAGTTTTCCAGTCTTTTCCCTCAGTTGTGAGTGAGTTCCTCTCTGTGTGTTATGAGTGAAGCTTGTGAAGGTTCTTCATGCAGTGTGGGTTGAAAAGGCTGGCATTCTTTCAAACAGCTGGAGCCGACGGGTTAGCCTATGTCTAGAGATGATATCTGGATGACCTTGTCCTGTCCATCTCTTTGTGATAAGATGATCTGACAGATAACTCCCATGAGCCCCCGGACATGTGCTGCTTCATAGCACTCCAACCCTGACAACAGCATGTTGTTCTGAGTATATTCGTCTTCTCCTTGGGATGCCATCAACTATT
>NW_015780927.1:0-1126 GCF_001515625.1 Sinocyclocheilus rhinocerous | reverse complement strand
GACCCTGCAAAAGCACCTAGAAATTGGGCTGCCACATAGACAGGAAATTTCTTTAATGGGAGTTTCCCCAAGACGACCATAGCCAGAGAAACAGCGGGGTTCACATGTCCACCTGCAATGAGATGCAACAGTTGAGAGACTGCAACCTTTTGATGACAGCAAAGTATCTGTATTGGTTTTAGTGGTCTATTTTGTGTGGTGATTTTGTATTGATTGAGGTTTGCATAAAAGCATGCTGAGGTTTTTTGTAGTATAGATTGTCATCTATTAGAATCAAGAGCACGCTGCGTCATAAATCTCACACTCAAAATTATGTGCTTTCTCTAATTGCTATATAGGTATATACTCTCACTTTCCCGCTCTTAATCCAGAGTGTTCATCATAAACACTGGCTGCAAAAACTAGTTGAGGTAGTCAATGGGAATTGGGTCTGACATAATCTGCCTAAGTCCTCAGACATCACTGCATGGCTTAGGAGTACCTCAGCTTTGACATAAGAGCGCTCAGGCCTGCAGAACTGTCTCTGACCCCACTGCTTCAGAATGGAAAACACTGGCCTTTCCTGACCCACCTAACTGTTTTCTCAAACATTTGGTGGCTGATTTTTCTTGATTGCAGTTTTGACCCATGATTAAGCAGGAATCCAATAATGTTGTTTGGGTCTTTTGGAGAATCTAAAAAGCATAATAACAATACTGCACATTAAAACACAACTGATTGGTTAAGGTAAAATATTTTTTGTCAGTTTTGTTAAAAACCAGAATGTTCATTTCTTTTGTTCATTCATAAGATTTTTTTTTTATATAAAAGAAAGTATATTTTCAATTATGTATTTGTGTAGAGTTAGTTAACAGTAGCCACTGATATTCATAGTGTGGAAAAAAATACTATGGAAGTCAATGGCTACCGTCACCAACATTATTCAAAATATCTTCTCTTGTTTTCAACAGAATAAAGATACTCATACAAGTTTGGAACAACTTGAGGGTAAGTAAATGAAGAGAGAATTTTCATTTTTGGATAAACTAGCCCTTTAATAATAGCAGGCCAGTGCCTACACCTGACTTCCACCTGGGACATATGCCAGTAGCCCCTCACTGCAGAACACAAGATCCAGGGGGCGTGG
>NW_015780926.1:0-1127 GCF_001515625.1 Sinocyclocheilus rhinocerous | reverse complement strand
AATTGCCAATCACTCAGACAGCAGTGGGACAAACGCACCAATCCCACCACATGATGATGTGCTGGGGACAGAAATAGACACCGAGAGGCTCGAGTCGAGGCTGCAGCGCTGTGTGCTTTCCAGCCAAAGTGTGGGGTGGATCGCTGTGTCTTTAAACACATTTTTCCTGGTCATTTTATTTTGCACTTCCACAAAATGGTCATTAAAATATTCCTGGCATCCTCATCGGGATCGACGGCGGTAAGAAACTGGATAACAAGTGTGATAGTGTTTCAGTCATTCAACAGGTCACTTTGCTTGATTGTGATTATGCTTTAAACAGATTGCGGAAAGAACCAATCGCTAGTTCCAAGCATATTATCAGTAACCAGCGGTGGATGTATTTTAAACTCTTAAAAACTGTTCTAACTCAAGTCAGTTGAAATAATCCTGAGTGACCTAATAACAGTTGCAGCTCTGCCAGTTTCCTTAAATATCTCTGAGATCACATTCCAGACTGCAGCAGCTATTCCTTTAAACATGAAACCGCCACAATTGATTTCAGTTGCTCATCGGGACGAATGTAGCATGTTTATTTATTGATTTATGTGTTTTTAGTGTGTCTAATCTTTTCACTTTATCATGAACAACAATGTTGGATACTTTAATGTTTTGGTAATGTTTAACATGTTAGAGTCTTAAAAATTAAGACAACATGTTTTAAGACTCTAGCGAGTATTAAAAATGAAAGTAGGCCTACTTTAGAAATGTACAATCTGTCCCTGAACCATGTAAATTAGCCTTCAAGTCCAATGAGTGAGTGTTGTTGCAACCTGCCCTAATACACCGTTGCAACACGTCAGGTTAATTTTTGGATTTTCAATTTATTGTGGTCATCATTCAACATAATTGGGGTAGGCCGAGTACAGTTGTATCAATTTTTGCTTTTTGCACACATATTGACTGGATATTGATATTTTTGCACATATAAAGACTTTTCATTCCCTCATGAGGTGTCCTCATCTCTGTACAGACACTATTAATGTCATTATAAATGTCATGTTTAATTCTGATTTTGTAGTAATTATTAATGCACTTGTTATACTACAGGATAGGGATGAATGGTAGATTTCAAAGCAAAAAATAGT
>NW_015780925.1:0-1126 GCF_001515625.1 Sinocyclocheilus rhinocerous | reverse complement strand
TATCCTTTCTGAAAAGGCCACACAAACAAACAGAGAGCTGACACAGGCTGCATACACACTGCTGCTAAATATGGCCATCACTACTTTTCTGAATGCTTGAGCAATTCTGTACACACACACACACACACACAGATTGATTACGCAATCTACCTCACATATTAACTATTATTAAATCCATGTAGTGAGCTTATTTGCGTGTAATATATCTCTTGTGATACCGTAAAAGAATCCCTTTAAAAAAATCCTATATATAGATTTTTTTTGTTTTTTTGGTAATCTGGTTCATTAAAACAAACTGATTTGCAAAAATGTCTGAATGCTAAAAACAGTAATATTTGTTGAACACTAGATTTTCATACATCTGTTCATCTATATATATATATCAACATATTTGCTGTAATTGTCATTTATTACTGTACTGGTACAACATTTGCTGGGAAGGTTGAACTTTTCATTATGTCTGTTTTTAGTGTACGGTTGATATTTTTAGTGACATCTATGCTGCGAGTTTGTGCTCCCAGGAGGTTCTATATCGGCCAGCATTTATTGTCTCTGGTAGCTTACAAATTTTTATTACACAGTTCAGTGTCATGAGTGTAATGAATGAGTTTAGAATGCTGCTATAATAAGCCATGCTATATGGCCATATTAGTCCCTCTGGAAGTTTCATTTGCAGTTAGTTCACTGTGCAGATTGTTTGGTATGGGCTTTGCACAACAGGACCATAATTAAGGTGTTAATAGTGTTATGCTGATTTTATTTGCATTTGCAATGATTTTGCAGTCATGCTGCTGTGTGGTGATAATCACTATACTCTGTAGTGTATGTGCATTTACATCAACGGAGTTATTTATAAAGCATTTAAGAAATGATATAGCATGTACAAATATAATATTTTTTTTTTAGTAGTTTAGTAATCCAGTAGTAATCCATTTAGTAACCTGACATTTGGCATGTTATTTATTTAATTATTGCTTGTTTGTTTGTTTGTGTCATACATGTTCCCTTTTCTTTTTCAGCCTCCAAGTGCCTGGGCTATTTTACATTGGTGTGTATTAAGATAAACTAATAAACCAATAATTCATTTCACTGGTTGTGTTTCATTGAGTAAAATGTTATATGACTC
>NW_015780924.1:0-1126 GCF_001515625.1 Sinocyclocheilus rhinocerous | reverse complement strand
CTTTCATTCTGTAATTCTTGTATGTGATCGCATTATGAAATGGGTTCAATTACAGTACCAGGAAAGTCAATCTGTCACATTAACACAACACACGCTGTAATCTGATCCAGCGTGTGTTGTGTTAATGTGACAGACACACACACACACACACACCTTCCTCACAGATAGCCAGAAATTAGTTTAATGCAATCTATTTTCAATGTTTAAACACAACATGGAGTTTTTCTTCCAGTGATTTTATGTTTTTGCTGTTCCGTGCAAAAATCATCTAAAGAGCACTATGACCTTTACTTTAATTTTTCACCCATAGATGATGCGCATGGGTATAAATAAACATTCATGAAGTGATTTTGACTGGAATACTTGAACTGATCTTTGATTACTAAAGCACCTTAAGCTCTGTCTTCAAATATGAATGTGTTCTTTGTGAATCTCTTTACCTTGATCCAATGACCTCTAACATCAATCCTAGATGATCCGTCCTGAATGAAAGCAAATGCTTCATTGTATTTCCAGCTTTTGCTGGAAATGTCACTCAGTCGCAGAGTATTAAATTAAACTGATATGCTTAATTGGCTTCCCTTGATTAAGTGCATCAGCCTAATGAAGCGTAATTTAGGAGTGTCAACAAACAGTTATTTCTGGGGGAAAAAAAAGGTTTTGTGAAACGTTTCATAAAAAATATTTAATGAAACCTTTGAAGAGTTTAACAAAAACATGATTGGTTTATAAATATGCTGAAGATTCTGCGTGCAGATTCAAAAATGTATCCTTTCCATTCCCAGGTCAACGCGGGACAGTGAAGATGACGATGATGAAGAGCGGAGAGGAAAGACATGTACTCTACAGTACCAGAGGGCCATGGTGCGTGTGCTCACACACTTTGTGGCTGAATCCTCAGAGACGCGAGGTCAGGTGGCCCATATGCTGGGCAGTGATTGGCAGGTGGACATTACAGAGTTAGTCTGGGACTTCCTGAAAGTAGAGGATCCACGAATCGCCAAGCTAAGAGAGGGACGGGTTTTGGAGGGCATGGACACAGGCATGACCAGCATTCAGGTATGTATATTTTCAATATTTGAAAACTGTTTGTCTGCCAATTAAAATTCACGTGGTTTGACCAAAA
>NW_015780923.1:0-1126 GCF_001515625.1 Sinocyclocheilus rhinocerous | reverse complement strand
TTTGCAACATAATGAGAATGTTACTTTTGAATCTGCTCTGAACATTCTGAAACAAGTAGCAACACTTAAACACGTCAGATGAGCTGAACATTTCAGAATAAAAACATTCCGTGAATGCTGTATCAATAATGTTTTTGTACTTTAGCATTATTAAAGACCGGATAACTCTGAAGAAATGTTCCATTAATGTTATTTAAAGCATGTTTGATCATAACTGAGAATGCACTGCCAGGACGTTCTGAAAATAGTTTTACCCTCTAGAAATGAAAACAGCCAATAATATTGATGATTTATTGTATGTATATGCAGTGAGAGTGTGATCTTCATCTCTTCACCGTCTCTGTCCTCTGTTCTTTTGTGAAAGCGCAGTGGGACGATGCAAAACTCCAGTTTCAGGAGTCACTGGACATTTCCCAGAATTCAATTTGAAACCAGCCAGGCGTCGCGTCTGAGAGCACCATCAGATCCAGATGAAGGCCTGGTGTCACTGCAACAGATGAATGAAGCAAAACTGATGAGAGGAAGCAGAATACAGCTGAGCGCTTGAGTTTACATGAACAAAGCCCTTGCAGAATTATACAAACAGAAGATTAAATAGCTTTGTTCTTCAGTGCTGCCCTTCAGAAGCTACATGAAATATTTACATATTTAAACACAAGATAAAGTAATAACAATTTACACTGATGACCATTCTGTTCAAACGTTTACAAACCCAAACATGCAGAATGATTGACAGCGGCTCTGACTGTCCAAAAATATCAAATGATTTCATAAAAAATATCTTTTTTAACAGTAGATATACAGATATTTTATATTAGTATGATTTAAGGCAAGACAGCACAGGTGAATAAAGTAAAGCAGTAACTCATCAGTATTACCAAAGTTCCCCAACTTATTGATTACATTAAGAATTACAGACATTTTTGGTATTACAAGTTTTCTGAAATGTAATGTTTAAATATGTAAATGTGGCATCATATAATTAAACATGCACTGATTTGCATACATTTCCAGAACAGAAACATGAACACTGGTTAAAAATTCTTTTTTTTAACCAGTGAGTCATAAAGAATCATAAAGAGTTTTCCAGAGGGGATTTTGGATTTCTCTTTTTATCACTCCATAA
>NW_015780922.1:0-1126 GCF_001515625.1 Sinocyclocheilus rhinocerous | reverse complement strand
TTATTCCAGTCTTCAGTGTTACATGATCCTTCAGAAATCATTCTGCTGATTTTCTACTCAATTATTAATAATTTTTATTATTAATGTTAAAAATGGTTTTTGCTGTTTAATATTTTTGTGATATATGTTTTCAGGATTCTTTGATGAACAGAAATTTCACAAGAACAAAAACCTTCTGTAACATTATCCACCTTTTTCTTATTTGCTTTGCACAAAATATGGGAGTAACTTCTGTTAAATTGTAAACAAATGTGCTCTATGAATGCGATAAGCATCCTCAAATACTGGGTACAATGATGTAACATTATTCTAATCCAATGAAAACCCCCAAAATCTTGATTATTTCCACAGCAATATTACAGATGCTTTAAACAAAACGTCTGTGTAATGTAACATATGTTGCCTTTAATCAAAAATGATGTTGAGTGATAATATTTCAAAATGATTTCCATTATTTTGACAGATAACAATACAAATACTGTATTTACCTACTTCAGAAACATTCCAGTAAACACTGTTAATAGGGATTAGATGTGAAAAGGGGAGGCAATTACATTTTAAGCAAAACTGTTCAACTGGAACATCATACAATCTTTCAAAAACATTTTAAAATCTTAATTATTCCAAACATTTGGCCGGCAGTGTATAACGATAATTATGTCTCATTTGGCAGGGGTTTTTGGGACGGTGGAGATGAGGCCAGCCATTGTAGGCACCTGGTTAATAGAGTGCACTATAGGAGAACATCAGATGGCAGGCATGAGGGCCAAGTTGCTGGTCTACAACCCACGTAAGAGCTTTAACTCTCTTCCTCTACGGGAGATTGTCACAGACCTTTCTTGGCATCCTGCAGTCATGTTTTGAGTTACTAATAGTTAGAGGGCACCTGAAACTGACCGATTTTGTTTTAAAGGATGCATTCAGCCATTGGGAATGCAGTCGGGATGGATTGACAACAAACAAATAACAGCCTCTGACCACTCTGGTAAGAGACAGGGATATTTTTGTAGTATCATTGATATACTATTATAGTTTTTGTTATTATGTTGAATTAGATTTTATTTTTATATTCTGTTTTTACTTTCATTTTTCTATTTCAATAAGCTAAAAAAAAAAAAGAAGCTGA
>NW_015780921.1:0-1126 GCF_001515625.1 Sinocyclocheilus rhinocerous | reverse complement strand
TCCTGCTTTAAAAGAGTCTGCTGCAGCGCTGATGAAATGAAAGTCAGCGAATTAGACACTTTAAGCCCGGACTTGTGGGATAGATGAGACAAACACATCATTTATCTGAAATTACAGAGCTTTAAGTAGCGGTTCATTTCTAGATGGACGTGATGAAAGCAATGGCTTGAGGATAAATTAGTTTATTACATTAGAGGTTCTGATTCAGTGAGTCATTTGACCGAGTCAAACTGATCATTTTGACTGATCTGACTAAGTCTTTTGGACTATTTCATCTAAAATAACCAGTTCATTTGTTCGTGAGCAACATTTGTCACACTGTGTGTTTGTTATTGTGTGGAAACAATCAAAAACAACACAATAGAAAGGCGTTTTGTCTATTTATTGTCTTTATAATATTTTGCAGCTCAGACTGCAAACTAATAAATAGATCAGATATTTCTAGTATTTTAACACCGAAAGAATGCAGAACTTTCATAATCACTAACCAGTGTTATCTTATTATTTTTTTTATATTATTATTGTGTTTATTATTATTTTGAGTTTACTTATTTTTATATTTTATTTGTTACATTTTCATTTTTCTTTTATATTTTCAGTTGTAATTTTAATTTAAGTTTTAGTAATGCTATGGGATTTTTAAATTGGCTTTTAGTTTTATATTTTCAGTTTACATTTTAATTTCAAGTAATTTTGTTTTAGTGATTGTTGTCATTTTTATTAGTTCTTTCATGTTTTTTTATTTAGCTTTAATTTATCTGCATTTTATTTTTAGTGATATTATTCCTTGTTTTTTTATTATTTTCATTATTATATGTTTTTCATCTAATATTTCAATTGTTTTATTTTAGCTTTATAATTAACGGAAATTATTTTAATAGTTTTAGCTTTATCTAAACACTGTCACTAACATGAACAAATTGATATTTTTGGTATTTTGTCGGTAGTTAATAATAACAAACCTGTCACTAACAGAACTGACTGATATTTTTGGTAGTTTTTTTGTAGTTAACAGTAACAATACTATCACCAACAGAACAGATTTATGTTTTTTGGTAGTTAACAATAACAATACTATCACCAACAGAACAGATTAATATTTTTGGTAGGTTTTTTTTTTTTGGTA
>NW_015780920.1:0-1126 GCF_001515625.1 Sinocyclocheilus rhinocerous | reverse complement strand
CTGCAGGGCTGCGGCTCTCCAGGACCGACGTTCGCTACCCCTGCTATATTATATTGTCATATATTAGCACATTGACACAGATTGCTCCAAATGGGCCCAGTGAGCTGAGTCTAGAGAAAGTGTAGTACCACTACTGCATAAATGCATAAGATATTTAGTAAATGCCATAGTAGAAATATAAAAAATGTACCCTTGTATAGTCAAACAATGCTTTTAATAATACAAAACAAGTTTTTCAAATAAGTTTTTACACGTCCCTTCTGAGCAAGTTAAATTGTGACAAAAAGTTATAGTTAATGTATAGTTAAGATGAGAAATTGTGAGAAGAAAAAACTTTTGTAAAATTATTATTTGCAGTCTATAACTTTTCCCATAAATTCTTTATTTTTTTTATGTTATCCAATGCTGTTTCAAAGGGGTTTCGGTTACATATTACTTTATCAATCAGTCATTTTTTTTGATTACCATTGCCAGACTGCCAGATACATTCTTTTCTTTTCTTTTCTTTTCTTTTTATTTTATTCATAGTGGCTGACAGAGGTTGCTTTTCTGGGCACTTATGTTTGTCTTTAAACAGTTTGACATATCAATAAACACTGGGAAATTACTAAAAATGTGTGCATTCATTATGCCTTTTATTTTTATTTATTTTTTACTTTTCTATTCCTATTGTTCAACTGATAAGCTAAGAATGGCAAGGTTATAGGGTCCATTTCCAGGAAACAGAAGTTATTAAATGTATACCTTTAATACACTATAAATACATGGTGAATATTACAGAAGCTCTTCATTTGAGTAGCTGCACTTATCAAGAAATACTGTAATGTTTGAGGAATTATCAGAGTATTTTTTTGCAAGGAAAGGAAACATTTTGAATTATTTTAATATGCCTGTCATACAGTATACAACTGCAACAAGTTTTGTCTTAAATGTTATTCATTAATTAATATCAGTGTATACAATGGAAACCATTAGGCCCTTGCTTGAAAAAAAAAATGTTTCACTGTAATCAACAAATCTATTGCTGCATCAGGTTAACCCCACAATGCAATAGTTTGATATAATGGGGTGCAAATAAATGTTTAAATGATAATCTGTCTATTCACCACAAGAACCTGGAAGATCC
>NW_015780919.1:0-1126 GCF_001515625.1 Sinocyclocheilus rhinocerous | reverse complement strand
ATTAAGAGCGTCTCTGCTGTTCTGCCGGTGATATAAATAATTTATGGTGCCCCCACTCGAAGCCGGGTGTTTATTTTGTCCCACGCAGAGTGTGTATTCCTCAGACGGCGTTTTAGAGGAGGCCCTGTCACTCGCCGTAATGAACCCCCTTGTGAGAGCGCAGGCGGCCGTGGCCATCGCTCTCTGACCGACACGCACACACAGTAAAGACGCTCCTCTACACAGACACATTTATAACAGGAAAAGAATGTTCATATTTCTCCTGGAAACCGGTGCTGAGGAAGTTCTTTGTTCAGATGCGTACATGCACACGTCGTGTGTAAACTCGCGTACGTACATCCCTGCAAACCCGCCGGGAAGTGTGGTCACTGCTCTCTGACCGGCAGGTGACCGGGCTGCCCTCGCTGCCTGCTCCTCTCTCCCGTTTCATCCATCACTGTTTCCAGCCAATTGTGGTGGTGATGGTGCGAGAAAGAGGCGGTGAATGAGTTCAGAGGGGCATTAGTGCTGTGTTAGTGAGCTCTGGTGATGGAAGGTTCTTCAGTGTGTTTGTACAGAAATGATCAAATGTCACATAAATCTTCACTGATAAAGGCGTTCCTGGTAAAAGCGTCATATGTAAGACATGTTTTATTTTCAGTGTCATATTTAGGCAATAAGGGTCAATATCAAATTATTATTAGCTTCTTTACACTCTTAAAATTAAAAGTTCCAAAAGGGGGTTTTCACAGAAATGAAAACCCTAAATAACCTTTCAATGATCAGTTCTTAAAAGAAGAACATTGTAATAATCTAAAGAACCTTTTCCCTCTGTAGAACCTTTTATGCAGTTGAAAAGTTCCATAAATATGAAACGTACATAGGATCTTAATGCAACCACAGATGCCAGTAAACTCTTAAAAAAAATCAAGGTTCCAAACAATTGTTTTCACAGTGATGCCATTGGGGAACCATTTTTATTTCCCTTTCAGTAAAGAGTTCTTAAAATAACTTTTTTTTTTTTAAATGTTGGAATGGAAAGTTTGCTTGAATGTTACATTTTCTTGATAGAACCATCAATTACAATAAAGAACCTTTATTTTCAAGAGTTGCAAAAAAAAAAATATATCTTGTCTAAATATTATTA
>NW_015780918.1:0-1116 GCF_001515625.1 Sinocyclocheilus rhinocerous | reverse complement strand
GCTCAATGCGATCTAAAACAGTTTTACCTTGAGTACAGTCTGTCACCTACGTCAACTATCCATATAAGTGAATAAAAACTGAGCTGGATTTTTTTTTTTATTCTCTTCATCAAATCATTCTTTAGATTTAAAACTTTGAAAACAGTTTAAAAACACAGTTAAAAACTGTAAACCTTAAAATGTGATATTAATAAATAGTACTGCTGCAATCTTTACAATCTATACATTTCCTTCCCAAGATTCTCGACATTTCGATTTTTATATTTAGGTCAAAACTATAAGTAGAATTAATAGTAATTAAACACTGAACATGCGCCAAGCAGAACATGTATCATTTATTTCTTCCATTGTATAAAAATTAAGCTAAAATTAATTATTTAGCTTTATTCAGCTGCTTTGGCAATATGACTAAGTTATATTGTCTATTTCGGTTTCAAATGTGCCATAATAAAAAATTATTAAGCTAGGTTTATCGTTCTTGCTATCGCATTTCTGTAACTTAAATGTTCAGATTTATTGGGGAATTTGACAAAGTTAATGGTCTTAGAAACGTAACTGTGTGACACATAAACACAATGTGAAATCAACACTCAGCTTTTTAGGTTTCGATTTCATAAGAAATGATGCTGCGACACTCGTAAACATACCGAAAATGAAATACGCAGCTATAATCCTGAGTCACCTCCGAAATGTAAACTCATATTTGTCTCCAATCTGTACAATTCCTTGACCAATTCTGCTTTAGGTTCTACTTCAAATGTCAAATCTGGCCCGCGTTCCACTTTCAGTGGGTCTTACCGTATTCCTGGCGCATGATAATTACGTCACCAATGGTGTTGGACAACAAATGCCTGAAAGCTAAATGATTAACATTAATTAGGTTGTGCCGAAAAAAAACTTCCTTATGGTGAAAGTTTACTTGCAACAATATGCAATCGTCGCTAAGTAACCTTCCAATAACTTAGTAAAGGCTTGGCTTATTTGTTACCGCGAAAGTGGAAATCACTTACTCAACTCTTTTCTTTATATTATTTTAAAATATTTCAGAATATATATGTTTTATATAAATTAGCATATATATATATATATATATATATATACACACACACACACACA
>NW_015780917.1:0-1120 GCF_001515625.1 Sinocyclocheilus rhinocerous | reverse complement strand
ATTATAACTTCTGTACTTTATATACATTTTCTTTTTTACAGAAGTAGAAGCAGCTAAACCATATTGGATTGTCTCTTGTCACATACTCAGTGAGAAAGCAGCAGTTTTATGTTTTCTCCAGCAAACAAAGTCAGTTGTTCCGACACATCATTGCTTCATCAGTGAAACCTAGTTGTGAAAATTCTCTCAGATAAGGTATAATTAATGAGTGTGTCCCATAGCAGTAGTTTAGTGTTGCTTCAAACACCTAATTCAAAACACTTTAAAATTTTAAATATATATATATATTGTAACAGTAAGACCATTGGCCCAATGACAGAATCCAATGGCGTGGGTGAAGGTATAATGCGTGTAGGTCTTTAACTTGCGCTTCCATAGAGTACCTAATTTAGTTTCAATTTGATTCTAGCTATTTGTTTAATCTGACTCAATGTTTGGTTGTCATTTGTATAATAATAATCGCTTAGAGTGTCAAGCCAGCCATTTTATGCAGATCTCACGGTCACAAACTCGCCAGTCTTTTACACTACACAGAGGTAATTGACTAATACTATTCAGATGGCCTCCCCTATGCTTGCTCAATCCTTCTAAAAATATAAGTGACTCCTGTGAGATTGAGACCATTTTACCAGTCGCACCGAGACATTTAAAATGATACCAAACATGAAAGGGGAAAACAATAGATTGTTATTGTTATGTAGATACGTGATACAGACAGACTTGATGATATTTCAGTGACTTAAGCCTGGTGGAGGAGAAGAGGGAAAAGGGAGAGGGGGGTTTATAAATAAGCGAGGAGAGAAGTTTGGGCAAGGTGGTGTCCTATGCTCTTTCTTTGGGATCTTAAACTCAGTTTTGGTTTCATTTTCATTGTGTTCAGTTCCTGTTTCGCCTGCCTTTGTTATCTAATTAGTTAATGAATCAGATCACACCTATTTATTCAATTCATTATCCTTTGTCCAGTATTGTTTGAGACTAGCACACAGTTTTGTTGTTGTTTACCTTTGGATTTACCTGAGCCTGTTTTATTTAATAAATACTTTTGTTTTTGGAACCTTTCAGCATCTTCCTTCATCTTATCTCTCTCTCTCTCTCTCTCTCTCTCTCTCTCTCTCTCTCT
>NW_015780916.1:0-1125 GCF_001515625.1 Sinocyclocheilus rhinocerous | reverse complement strand
TAATTCCAGAACTGACCTAAATGCATCTTAACACATTTTCAGATTGTCAACAGCAAGCATTTCTGACACTTGTGATATTTACTAGAGCGTCTGATAATCAGCTCAAATCTGCATTGCTGTTCTAAAGAATGGCAGTGACTCGAGGGACGACTCATCTAAGGAAAAGCTGTGGCCACACACACTACTTGACAGAATTCTCTGGAACATTTTGTCAGATCCCGTATGTCAGTGACACATAGCTGTGACCAATCAGCATCAGTGGAGGTGATTTGCATAGTAAAATGCTTATTGCAGAGGTCAGCATTTACTTGAGAGTGTTATCATTAGGAGCGAAAGGAAGACAAAAAGAGAGAGTGACAGAAAATGGAAAGGGGCAAAAGAATCCGGAGGGTTAAAGAAGGTGAGAAAAAGACAGAAACAGAAAGTGACAAAGACGGAGAGGAGTGTCTGTCATTCGTTAACCCGGCACAGGACTGCACGGTGGAGTTTTATTAGTGCAAGGGAAAATTGCTCCGCTAATGTCGCCACGCTCTAACGGAAGGCTGGCCGAAAGACTGAATATTTACGATGTATTTGGAAGTATTTTGATGGCAATATAAAATTAACCAACATCGTGAATATAGCAATGATTTTAATGAACGTTTTATTTGCCCATTAACTTTTCAAAAGACCAAGGCATACCGCCTACATGTGTCACAACAAGAGATATCTTAATTGTGCTTAAACATGAGTAGCAAGTGCCAGTCGAGTTGGGAAATTTGATTAACTTCTGCAAATTAGTACTTCTGTCAATTTTAATGAATCAGTTCATTGATTCACTTGGAATCACTCAAAAATGTTTACATACGTCCCTGGATAAGATTTCATATGCGTATAAAATGCTTAGTAAAATATATGCTGTTTATTAATAATACTATTTTTATATATTTATTAATATTACTGTTTATTTATTATATATTGCTGTTTTGGTTGGCATTTTATATTAGTGCTTAAAAATTCTAATGATATTATAAAATTAGGTAACACTTTATTTTAAGGTGTCCTTGTTGCACATGTACTTACTATTGTAATAACAATTATTTATGCATAATTACATGCAAGTAACCCTAAACCAAACCCTAATCC
>NW_015780915.1:0-1126 GCF_001515625.1 Sinocyclocheilus rhinocerous | reverse complement strand
TAACAATATGAAACTTTTTGAGGATGACCAAAAAAGTCTTTCACAGAATATGATCACGTTTTGTTTTAGATTCTAATTTTCTTCAGCTCTTTCAAATTCAATCAAATCTCCATAAACACAGGTAAAATACACTCCCTAACCTACAAATCAGTCAAACCAGAAGATGCTGGTGAGATCAGATTCACTGCTGAGAGGGTCTCTTCAACAGCAACACTAGGAGTCAAAGGTAAAAAAAAAAAGAGCAAATCACATTTTATCCTTTTTTTCCAATTTTGTTCAAATTTAACAATGATGATCATTGTAGAGCTTCCAGTTCATATTGTGAAGCCCCTGAGAGTGAAGATTGCCATGTACAAACATCGTGCCTTGCTGGAGTGCCAGGTCTCTCGTGCCAATGCTGCAGTTAAATGGTACAGAAGAAATCATGAAATTGTGCCAAATAGGAAGTACCAAACTATCAGTGAAGGCGTGTACCGACAACTTATCATAGATGATGTGGGATCCTCAGATGAAGACACCTTTATCTGTGATGCTGTCGATGACAGGACTTCCTGCCAACTGTTTGTAGAGGGTGAGAAGTTAAATTCAATCAGATTTTAAGTACAATTTACTACCCAGTTTTAATATAAGCATTGATTTAACAGAATTATTCTTAGTCTACTTTAAATTAATTTAGTCTGTTAGTATATCCTTTTGAAATGCTAAGACTTTTATGCAGTGAATATTGGATCCATTCTTACAGAGCAGGCCATCAGCATTTTGAAAGGACTCAGTTCTGTGGAGGTCATGGAGCCTAAAGAGACTCATTTTAAAGTGGAAACAAGTATTAAGTTAGAGAGGGCACCGAAATGGACCCTGAATGGGCAGATACTATGTCCCTGTCCAGAAATCAGGATTGAGAGGCAAGGAACCTCGAACAGACTCATATTGACTCAAACCGACAGTAGTATGTGTGGTACTGTGCAGTTCACCTCGGGGAAGAGCAAGTCAGAAGCTCAACTCACAGTTACAGGTAATTATCTTCTCACATATTCAGAGTAGGGATACACAACAAATTGGTGCCATATTATTATTACCACAAACTGGTAAAAAATATATAGCCTGAATGCACTGTAAGTCGCTTTGG
>NW_015780914.1:0-1126 GCF_001515625.1 Sinocyclocheilus rhinocerous | reverse complement strand
TCCAGAAGCTGCTGAGCAACAAAAGTCCGGAGGAGCTGGAGGCGCTGGCGGAGGAGAAGACGCAGGGAGGCACGCCGCTGCTGATCGCCTCGCGCTACGGACACCTGGAGGTGGTGGAGTACCTGCTGGAGCACTGCAGGGCCAGCGTGGAGCTCGGCGGATCCGTCAACTTCGACGGCGAGACGATCGAGGGCGCTCCGCCGCTGTGGGCGGCCTCCGCCGCGGGGCACCTGCCGGTGGTGAAGACGCTCCTGAAGCGCGGAGCCTCCGTCAACAGCACCACCCTCACCAACTCCACCCCGCTGCGGGCCGCCTGCTTCGACGGACACCTGGAGATCGTGCGCTACCTGGTGGAGCACCGCGCTGACATGGAGGTGGCCAACCGGCACGGCCACACCTGCCTGATGATCTCCTGCTACAAGAGCCACAAGGAGATCGCCAAGTTCCTGCTGGAGCGAGGAGCCGACGTCAACCGCCGGAGCGTGAAGGGCAACACAGCTCTGCACGACTGCGCCGAGTCCGGGAGTCTGGAGATCATGAAGATGCTGCTGAAGGGCAGCGCACGCATGGAGCGGGACGGATACGGCATGACCCCGCTGCTCGCCGCCAGCGTCACCGGACACACCAACATCGTGGAGTACCTGGTGCACCAGCCGCGTGCCGCCCGAGAGCACCGCATCGACGCGCTGGAGCTGCTGGGGGCCACCTTCGTGGACAAGAAGCGCGACCTGCTGGGAGCCATGCGCTACTGGAGGAGAGCCATGGAGCTGCGGCAGGCGGGCGAGAAGACCCTGGCTAAACCGGCCCCGGGGCCGCCGGTGCTGGCGTACGACTGCGCCCGCGAGGTGTGCACGGCTGAGGAGCTGGAGGCGCTGATCACCGACCCGGACGAGATGCGCATGCAGGCGCTGCTGATCCGAGAGCGCATCCTGGGGCCCTCGCACCCGGACACGTCCTACTACATCCGCTACCGCGGAGCCGTCTACGCCGACTCGGGCAACTTCGAGCGCTGCATCAGTCTGTGGAAGTACGCTCTGGACATGCAGCAGAGCAACCTGGACCCGCTCAGTCCTATGACGGCCAGCAGCTTCCTATCCTTCGCCGAGCTCTTCTCCTTCGTGCTGCA
>NW_015780913.1:0-1126 GCF_001515625.1 Sinocyclocheilus rhinocerous | reverse complement strand
GTAGGAATTATAGTTACCAATACCATAAACATTTTTGTAACGGATTACATGTTATTTGTTAGTAACACCCACACACATCAACAGCTGTGCTGCTGAGTTTATTTATTCCTGCACAAGGAAACATTGCCACAGGCGCTCGGCAAAATAATGAGGATGCCGTTATCACCTGACTGAAGTCTTATTAAAACATTCATGCTTACAACGAAAAAGCGGCTCCGTATCATCCATAAAAGAGCGCTACAAACATACTTACCGTCTTTCTTGTGAATTAACTCCACTCATTACACACATGAACACAGTCCATAGAATCCAGGAATTGTGGTGCACATGTAACACTCTCATTTTGTCCCTCGTTTGTTTTTGTGTTGAGTCTCTCCGGCGTATATTCCACAAATAATTACTACTTCGAGTGCAAACTCAAGTATCCACGAGGGAAAAGCTCGAGCCTCCGGTGCAACGCGTGCTACGTTTTTTATCCCAATTACCAGTGTTGCGTCCGTGCAACTAATTTTTTTGAACTCCTCTCCACATGTAAAGACAATCCCTCTTGGCTTGCCTTATTTATCCGCCTTAGTTCCGATTCCTCATATTTCAGCATTAAAACTTATCTCCATCCACCCTACCCCACCCCTTGCGTAGCACGGTATTTAATGCACATCAGATCCAGTGAGCTGGGCTCCATAGCCTGTAATGTAACCGGTGCAGTCTGCTTTTGCCCCTTTGAACTCTCCAGGTTTTTGTCTCATTCAGTGGTGTGTCAGAACAAGTCTAACAGAGCCCCTCTGAGCTAGTAGAGACAAGACTGCACTGTCCCTGCTGCGCCGCCTGGAAGCTTTACAGGTCCGACTGAAACGATCCGAAAGTTTAGTCGCATTAAGCATTATTTTAATGCATGTGATGAAATTAATTTTGATTACTTAAACTGAATATCATTCAACTCAGCTGTTTCTTACATACCTAGCTGCATAATAAAAGTATGGCTTTAAAATATAAAACTTCAACATGACGTGAATTCATTTCGACATGGAAGCATGATAAAGGGTTTTGAATAATATAGGACACTGGCGCCCACTAGTGGCGCTTTAGCATGAAACATTTCATATTAGCGTTCATAAAATGATAGATT
>NW_015780912.1:0-1125 GCF_001515625.1 Sinocyclocheilus rhinocerous | reverse complement strand
GATCTCTTGTTCTTGGTCACTCTCCATGGATGACAGTGAAGCAGGCACTTGTTCCTGGACCTTGTTTGGATGCTCATCAGACTCTGTGGTGGGTAGTGGTTCAAGACTTTCAGATTCAACCACTTGGTTTGGTTGAAGTACTTGTGGGGATACATAATGGAAGTCTAATTCATCTTCATTCTCCTCATCAGACTCAACAAGGCTGATTTGAGGCTTTTTCAACTCTCGTTTCGGAGTTTCAAGAGGTAAGTGGTCACAAGGCATTAATATGTTGCGATGGAGGACTCTGGATTGTACCTTTCCATTTTCCTTCATAAATTGGAAGCTCACCACTCATCTGTCACAGAACTACATGGATCTTCCCAGAAATTGCGAATTTTACCAGGGCCTCCCTGTTGTGTTAGGTTCATTACAAGAACACGATGGCTGCAGTGTGATGCTCTTCACCTTTTTGTCAAAGTTATTTTTGCTCCAGTCAGCAGATTTTTTAGCAAACTCTCTGGCGATTTTATAAGCCTCTTCCATTCCTTGTTTCCATTTCTCCACATACTCTTTCTGATAACAGGTAGGTGTTTCTGAATTCAGCCCAAACAACATGTCGACAGGCAGTCTTGGAGACCGTCCATATAACAGGTAAAAAGGAGAAAACCCTGTGGCTTCCGAGCGGGTACAATTATAAGCATACAGTAGCTTATTCAAGGAGTCTTTCCAGTTAGATTTTTGACTTTCTGTGAGCTTTTTTAGCATTTGTAACAGTGTCCTGTTAAAACGCTCTGCTTGGCCATTGCCTTGCGGGTGATATGGGGTTGTTCTCGACTCTGTGATGCTGCAGTATTTTTAGAGCTGTTCAAACAATTGATTCTCAAATTCTCCACCTTGATCATGGTGGATGCGGGAAGGGAAGCAAAATTTCAAAGCAAAATCATTAAAGATGTGGTCTGCAGCTGTTTTACCTGACTTGGAAGTAGTGGTATGCTTGGGCAAATCAGGTAAAACGGTCTACTACCACAAGTATACACTCAAAACCTCCTTTGCAGCGATCTAAGTGGAGAAAATCAATAGAAATCAATTCAAAGGGCTGGGTGGTAACAATGTTTGTCAATGGAGTGCTCGTCTCATAACAGG
>NW_015780911.1:0-1125 GCF_001515625.1 Sinocyclocheilus rhinocerous | reverse complement strand
GTAAATAGTGTCAGTTGTACGTCAAACCGCCGCAGCAGCAGCAGCGCACGTGCTAGCGGCATCAGTCACAAAGACTCACACGCTTCTGTACAAACAACGAGCTACAATAACCTCTTCGGAAAGCAAGCGTGCGTTTGATATACAATATGTGTTAGCAACGATGTCACTATCTGTGCAGTATTAAACCCACACCAGCACAAGAGTGTGAACATGCTAGCACAACCTAGCCGCTCACTGCTAAAACACTCCTCCAGCTCAACATACCCGTCAGATGACCTCTTCTTGCTCGACGAATAATCATCGCCTAAATCCAACCGATGCCGTTTTGACATCTCGTAATAGAAATATTAATAAGGCAAAAGAGAAAAGAGTTTGGTCGGTTTCTCCAGCGCAGCCACCGCTCTCTCTCTCATGCACGGCTAAAAGACAAGATGGCGACCGGAAGCACTTACCTCATCACTATTATTTCAAGTGCACTGAAGATCAACACTAGAGCAGACACCTCTGATTATGCATATTATTCATTGCAGTATATTTTGGCTTTGGATGCAAGAGATGTATACTAAATAATGCACGTTGTCGGCTGTCTGCATACAGTACCGGAGGATATTATATCTAGCGCCAAATAAAGCAGACCGCTCAAAAGTTCCGGCATTCGCCGCATGGGGCGCTGCAGAGTTTGTGTCTCTGAGTTTAAGCCATAACTGCTGGATTTTTTAATTTTAAGTTATTAACTGTAGTTAAAAGGAACATCCAGTTGTTTTATTTTCATAAAAAGTACATTTAAAATATATTTACCTTAAATGTGATATTGAATAACACACTAGACTACAGTTAAAATTGTAATCAATATATTTGCATGTGCTTTAGTATGTTAGTATGCACATCAAAATCTTTAAAGCATGACAAAAAATATTTGTAAAAATAATGATTTCAAATCTTTTTATCTTATTTTATATATTTTTAAAGAAAAAAAACATGAAAGTGTCTCTTTTTAAGTACACTTAAGTGGCCTTTTATGTCATCATATGCATCTGCAAGTACAGTTTAAAAATACTTTTAAGAGTTCTAGTACATTTAAATTCACGTTTATTTGTATAGCGCTTTTCACGATACAAATCGTTG
>NW_015780910.1:0-1126 GCF_001515625.1 Sinocyclocheilus rhinocerous | reverse complement strand
TCTACGATCAACTTAAGCTTACGATGCTTTTGGGAAATGCAGCCCACCTTAAATATCCACACTAAAATAGGAGCATGTGGTTTAACTGTCAATCAGATGCATATGAATGTTGTGTTCATTACTATAGCAAGAGTAAGCTCCTTTAACATTTTCTTTCAGAATCATCTTTGGTCCAATTAATTTTTACACTGATGTATACCAATTGTTACTAGTAACTTATCTCATGTTACTTGTAACTTATCTCACTAATTAAAAGTGATTTATACTTGGCATAATGATATGTCAGAATGGCTACTTTACAGCTAGATTAAACCTTTCATGCATGAATTATTACAACCTCCATCAAGATTTTTTCCTTTTTTTTTTTTTTGCTCTTAGGGCATGAAAAACAAGATTTGAACTTTTATTTTATTTTACACATATTTAACTCTAATACAGCACTGACACAACAATACTGTGTGTATTTAACAAATCAAATAATAAAATGATATAAAATAATATGAAAATTGTAAATTATATACAAAAAAATATGTAAGGGCAGATGAGAGTGGACAGATGATTTAGATTTTCACTTTTTTCACTTTTCACATTCTAAAATCAATACTTGGAAAAATGTAACAATAATATGACTCCTTAGATGTTACTTGATGTTATATTTTTTTATCAGCAAGAGTCTCCTATGTTCTGAAGCACCTTGGCATTTCTGACTGGTTGTCAGACATCTTGGTTTGGAGAAAAAAAAAACACAAATAACGGTTTACCACTAGGTGGCAGTTTATAGGATGATGCACTAGTGACCACTCTAGTGGCTGATGTGCAAATATGTCATAAAAACCCATGCATATGCATACAAATGCTGTCCACTGTAGTGATATATGCATGAAAGTGTTACATTTTTTAACTGAAAGTTATTTGTATAATGACTACAGTAGAACACCAGTAAAGCTAGACATACATTCTGGTGAGGCTTGGGAGTTACTTAAAGTGTAAGTTCCTAAATAACAGATATCAGTAAAACTAGCACTCATACTTTAACTAGTTGACATCACAGATCAACAGCATTATATGAGAAAAAGGGGGAATTTCAGTAGAATTAGTTACTTGTATGATAGATCAGTAGCAAAAA
>NW_015780909.1:0-1126 GCF_001515625.1 Sinocyclocheilus rhinocerous | reverse complement strand
AAGTAATATGAAATGATAGACTACATTTAAATCTAAATATAAAATAAACACAAATTTACAAATAAATGTTTAAAATAAATGTACTTTGTGTTTAAATGTAGTTAAACATAACAATAAAATTATACATTAATAACATTAAATTGCACTGTGCATATTTTTATATTTCACGTATTTATAACATTTTTCAAGCCATTCCTGCTTTATTTAAAGTCTAGACCATGTATAATATTCCTAGGGCGCACATTATGCCCAAATGCAAAACACAGATATAAAAAGATAAGATAAGACTCAGATTGTTCAGCTATTTTACTTTAACTAATGAGAACCATCAGGTCTCCATTATTCTGGTCTAGATTAAGTGATGTCTGTCCGCCTTAAGTCACAGCTCATCTGGTTTTGATTATGACAGTCTGCCATTTTTGATGCATCATCACACACATGATTCATATTACTTTATTCTGAACTTAAAAAGCAGCTACACACAAACTTTTTAAAATAATTAGTTTTCAGTCTACTCATATGAACTTGGGACAAATGATCTACATATGCAGTCATTACAAAGAACAGTATTTCGAAAGAACATGTCAAAACAACAAGAAAAACTGCTTTCAAACCATTTTCAGGGGGCCTATAAAGCACTAACTCAATGGGAATTCAAAAAAAAAAAAAAATTTAAAAAAAAGTACAAATCACAAATTATTTGTTAAATGACACAAATGGCAATCGCATGTTTTTGGTAACACCTTAACATCCCCACATTAAAACATTAAAAAATATATTTAAAAATATAATACTTATTTTAAAAGGTAATATTTACTGTTTTTACTGTATATATATTTTTTGATCAAATAAATACAACCTTTGTGAGCATGAGATTAAGAGACCAACCTGACATGCTTAAAATATAGTTAAATATAACAATAAAATGATGATCAGTTGAAATATGAATTTGCATTTTTAAAAGGTTAATAATGTTGTGTAAATTTTACATGTATAAATACATGTATATAATATATAATATTATATATAATAAATAATAAATAAATAAATATATATAAATATATAAAATAATATAATAAATATATATTCTAAATAAATATAAAATGACAAATAAATACTGAAAATA
>NW_015780908.1:0-1087 GCF_001515625.1 Sinocyclocheilus rhinocerous | reverse complement strand
GTGTGTGTGTGTGTGTGTGTGTGTGTGTGAGTGAGAGAGAGAGAACCGCTCCATGTACAAGTGCCACTCAAGCTGTTTACCATCTCCTCCTTCTAAGGAGAAGTATCATTGCTCTTCATTCACAAGACTGGCCCCTTCACAATCCACACAGAGATACTCTCTCTCTGCAACATTTGGATGAAAATGGAGCTTTTTCAGACTCAATGAGATGTAGATGAACAGAATTCTCTATTGAAACAGGACGCTTCTTATAGCAAGGATTTCCAGTAGTTCCTTCAATAAGACACAGTCTGTCTTTGGAAGCTTGAGACAATGTGCTGTGCTAGACAGATGCTGTCTTTATACTAGAGGGTGCTTAGAATTATTCAGAGTTTTTTGTTTACTAGCTGTGTTTAATTTATAAGTTTTTAAGGTGTATGGGAAACCATTAAAGTAGAATTCATAAGTAAGGCCAAAATAAAATACTCATTACAAATACTTTTGTTCTTTCACTTAAAAGAATTGTTTAAACATAATGACCTTTGCTGACTATTTAAACAGGTTTAAAAAAGGTTAAAAAGTCTCGTACTGCTAAAATATAACATACACCATCCTTAAATGTGTAAAATTTTTCATGACTACAGCAATGGAAAGTCATTTGTGGGGCCTTGTTTTATAAGTAAGATATATTTCCATTCTTGCTTAATAATTCCGCATTCTATCTTTTTCTTTGTGCAAACTCGCTTTCATTTCACTTTAGTGTTTTAAAGCAGAGCCTGAATGGTCAGTAAAGACTCACTGACAGATATTCATACTGTTTATGAATTTTATCATAAAACAATTGATGCAAAAAAAAAAATTAAGCCTTTCTTACATGCATATGTGTTCATTTATTGTTTATCCAATGCAACTTCAGAAAAGGTCATTTATTTTTTCAAGCAATTACTTATGTTTTTAATATATACAGTATGTATAACACATATGAATGTGAATATATTGGATTTGTAATATATTCATACACATTTCTTAACATATATTCTCAGCAACCAAAATATACATTAATACATTATATATACAGTATATATATATATATATATATATATATATA
>NW_015780907.1:0-1125 GCF_001515625.1 Sinocyclocheilus rhinocerous | reverse complement strand
TGTGTGTGTGTGCGTGAGGGAGAGAGAGACAGATAAGGGGGTCTTGAGTTGCGTGCCTGCAGCTGAATTGTGTAGTGACACGTGGGAGTGTGTCGGAGTGGTTGTGAAACCCTGGCTGAGCAAGGATGTTCTCTGAGGAGCGGCAGGAAGAACGGAGAGATAGCGTGCGCTCATCCATCAGTTAGATGAACTAGGGCTGTTTATAAACACTGGGCTGCTGGGAATGTTCTAATGAGCCCACTCATTCACATAGTGAACGTCCAGAAGTCAGTCATTATTTCACTTAAACAGCTCCTCATTCCCATCACGTCCCTCTCTGATTGTGTTCAACAGGTCCAAACCATTGAATATCGGTTCTTAACTTTTTACGCCAGCTTTGAAGTTGATCTTAAAAGCTGGACAGGACCATGTTAAATTGTCCTTTTCGGTGTATTATCGACTTTCCGTGACCCCGTGTTTAAACACACATGTACTGGTATGTGTTTGAATTAATGGTTTGTGTTGGCGGGAAGCGCTGTTTGTTTTGCGCATGTGTGTTCCAATGTGTGTTTGGCAAGTGTTGGATGTCAGGGGCTGAACTGCTGTCAACATCACAAATGCAAGAGGCACAGCAAGCTGAGATCCAGCACACGCAACATCAGCGCTGGTGAGTACACAAAATCGGTTTTCTCTAGAAACTCTCAGTGCTACCAGTAGAGCGTTTTGGTAAATTCTTAAAATATCAAATGACAATTCTTGAATCTCTTTACAAGAGTTTTTAAAATTATACAGTTTATAATGGATGGTTTGGAATGGATCATAAAGAAAAAGCAGCCAGTACGTGTCCAGCATACATAAAGTCTGCTTTGTTTATAAAGCATCCCAGGATGCACCTCATGAAGTTGGTTACTTGGATAAAGAAATTTTCTATCTATCTATCTATCTATCTTGGGGTTGGTTAAATTTTTTTTAATGATTTTGAAAGTAGTTTCTTATGCTAACAAATGCTACATTTATTTTATCAAAAAATAGTTATATTGTGAAATATTATTACATTATTAAAAATCACTGTTTTCTATTTTAATATATTACATAATGTAATTTATTCCTGTGATGCAAAGTTAAATTTTCAGCATCATTACTCCA
>NW_015780906.1:0-1122 GCF_001515625.1 Sinocyclocheilus rhinocerous | reverse complement strand
GAAGACTGGAGTAATGATGCTGAAAATTCAGCTTTGCCATTACAAAAATAAATTACATTCTAAAATATATTCAAATAGAAAAAGAAATGTTTCCTCTGTGAACATTAGAGACTTCTTTTAAAAAAAACATTAAAAGAATCTTACTGACCCCAAACTTTAGAATCTTGTAGTGTACATCCAAACTTTTTGTTGTTGTTGTTGAATATAGTTTAATGTGTTTCTCAACAACAAAAGCTGATCTTTGGTTCTGCTCCAACAACTTCATTAGACTCATTTTAATGATTGAAATTACCTCTGACATTCAGTTGAAATGTATTACTTTGTTGAGTAGTTACTTGTCTGTTACTGTGTTTTCCTTTACAAGAATATTCTGCAGAGTCAGAGTGTTTTACAGTGATCGCTAAGACACTGCTGTCTTCCGAAGTCCAGCTATCTCTCATCCACTGGAAGGTCCAGCCTGAAGAACCACCTTCAATTTCACACTGCAGATTGACTTTTTCATGAGGGAAAAACTCTGTCCAGTCAGGATTCACAGTCAGCTTTGTTTTAGGAGGATCTGTACGGAAAAAGATAACACAAAAGTCAGGCCAATATTATTTACGCTATAATTACACACTGACCTTTCAGCCCACTTACATACCAGAATCAGCATTGGTGCTGGGACTACAGAGCAATTTAAAGATACAAATTTATATATCTAAATAAACATTGGTGATATTCATTTACCTTCTAGAGTTAAGGTGTAACTATCACTTTTTTCTGACTTTGCTCCTTTTTTGGCTTTGCATTCATATGTTCCACTGCCACTCGCAGTGATGCTGGGCTGATGTTCACCGAGATCTTTTGAGTTCTTGTACCAGTCATACTGTAACCCCGGTGGTTCTCCAGGGACCTCACAGCGCAGAGTGACTGTCTCTGTATTGTACAGCACCTTATGAGCTAGATTCAGAGTTATCTTGGGCTTGGAAATCTGAACTGGAGGTTCTAGAGGATGAATAATCCTTAGGTTAGAGAGGCTAAATAGACAATTCTTCTTCTGTTTTTGAAAATGAAACAGTTAACATAGTCATTAAGAGTTCACATACAGACCAAAAGCCAGTATAAAAATATGATTCTCACCAG
>NW_015780905.1:0-1125 GCF_001515625.1 Sinocyclocheilus rhinocerous | reverse complement strand
CTGATATTTTGGTTCATAGACCACGTGGTCAGAATGGCTGTGTTGATGTTTTGGGAGCTGTATTTCACGGGCATTTCGTTCTGTTTATGCTCGACGATACACGAAAACATTAAAAGAAAGATCAACTGCACAATAAAAATGTTCTTTATTCGTCTTTTAGTATTTATACATCTTTTACTTAAACATCTCATTTAAATAATTTAATTTATAAAGCTCTCTTTCCATTTAAAACCTATATTTGGCATGTAAACATCTATTCCACAATCACTGCAAGGCATTGTTGCTTTCTCATTTTGATGACTCTGCATTCAAATCATCAGTTAAGTTCTTCTTGATCAGTATATTATTCAGCTCTTGTGTTTGTTTGAACAGTCTCACTCCAGTGCGCACGGATTCATCCATCTTGATGTCTTAAAAACACTGCATGGCCATTAAACTCACATACAAATATTTGTATTATATTTAAGCACGTGTTGACTGCCCTCTGCTGGTCAGAGGTGATGATCCCGTAATCTGGGTTTCTTAACTTGTGAGAAAAGGGTATATAGATCAGCTTGTTTGGACTGAAGTCCTCTCAGACAGAGGTTATCTATAAAGAACACAAATGCACACAAAAGGAATATGAATTCCATTTAGATTTCAAAAATGTCAATACGGGGAAATGAGAAAAGAAAATTACCGGTTTGGCAGGAAACTTAAATGAGCGTGTTTGTTTCAGTCTCTGGAAAAAGGCTTCTCTCTCACGCTCATTTGCAAAGTCAAAAAACGTCACAGGCCATGAGGAAATGTCTCTGGGTTCCACCGACACGCTTCCGCTTGCTTGAACAAGCTTTACTCCAGAGTCCTGGTGGTCTGTTTTACCACGTTTATGGCTTGATACATTTCGAATGCTCACAATATCGCTGAACGTCACTTTTCTGCATTTTATTGGTTTTTCCTTTTCTGCAAAACACTGAAAAGGAAGGGTTTTCTCATTATCCTGTTGATGTTCTGCTGTATGTACAGACACCGTGACCAGCCAGACTCTGTGATATCATCAGTAGCATTACTCATTTCTAGTAGAATGCAAGAGGGAAGCAATTAGTCACACAGACATGAATGTGACCATACATAGGCATAATATGA
>NW_015780904.1:0-1125 GCF_001515625.1 Sinocyclocheilus rhinocerous | reverse complement strand
AAAGGGTACGTTTAGTGTTAGAGAAAGCTTTAAAAGTGCTGCGACGAGGCCGTTTGTGATCGTAACACAGCAATAAGGTGACCTCGGCCGTGCATTTAAACACAAAATCAAGTGGTACAGATCCAGTCAAAACGGAAAGATTACTCTATTGCCGTTCTTTTGCTGTAAATTGTCAATTTTTCTATTTTAGTGGCTTGAAGACACGAAGTGCTTTGAGAAAATATCATCCATAAAACCTATTTGAGAGCCCACCGCTTGTCGCACAAAAGAAGCCAAAGGTTGAGGAGTTCAGTCTCACAGAAAAGAATAAAAACCGTATTGTGCCTGATCATAAAACACTTTTTTTACAAGAATATCGTTACGTACTTAAAATGGCGTATAAACAAAGGTAAACCGAGTTTAGAGGCTTTTCATTCAGAAAAGAAATATACTGCAGAATAAAATGAATCACCATTCACATAATACTGCTCTACCACAAAACATATCATATTCCATGTACTCATTTACATTTAGGCACATATATGCACACACGGATGTGCACACCAAAGGCAGTTCATATGAACAGAAACGGAAATCATTTTGTGTGTGTGTATATGTGGATGATTTGATTTTTGCTCACTGTACAGTCGTTTGGAGAGTTAATCGGATAAAATATTTTTCTTTTTGCTCACTTGTTAGAATTTATGCATGAAAACAAATGATGTCATTTCAGTGGGGTACATTAACTACATTAAAAAAATAAGTCAGGGATGCATACAGTATGGCTCTAATAGACCAATAACAGCTGCTCACCAACAGGTGGCGCAAGTGGGCTATTTTTACATTTGACATCAGTTGTGAAGAAAAAGTCATGGTGATATATTTTGAACGACTAAAACTCCCAGTTATTGTACAACAAATGCAAAATAAAATTCACAATATGTAAGATTGGCCTTGCATTTTTGGAGTTGCAGCAAAAATGATAGCAATAAATAAATCAATAAATAAATCAATAAATAAGATTACTGTGAGATAAATAGTACCGATGAATAGTAGCAATGATATAATAACACACAAAAGAACAATACGGAATAAAGTCACGCAAACCATAGGAAATAAATAAGTGCAAAAGGAGGTCAAATCTCA